>NW_023614881.1:0-21235 GCF_013339695.2 Rhipicephalus sanguineus
AGGGTTTAAGGTCGATGAACTAAAGTGTAGGGGGCACAAGAGAGAAATAACTTTGAAGGAGAAAGCGGGGTTATGGAGGCTCGGTCGTCAAGCGCGCTCACCGAGTAACGCAAGGAGCTGCCTCGCTTCGACCGACGTCGTTCATCCCCAGCGACGTCGAGCCGATCAAGCGTGGCGCCTCCGCTTACATACGGCGGCTCTTCCCGTTTTATATTCCCTGGGGCGAGCCTACCTAGGAAGAATGATTTATGACGCGGAAATAGGGTAAAGCGCGTATGTCGGAAAACCCGGAGGAGAATAGCCCGTCGATGAGATTGGGGCCAAAGAAGGAAAGAAGAGCGGGCGTTTATTACAATCGATGTAAGCACGCAGAGCAGTGATAACATATTAGATCCCGTGCCTAGGTTTTACCGCCGACGTATCGCTGAAAGCTTCCACGTCCGCCAGCAGTCGCCGAAGTGATGCTTCTGCTTCGCGAAAATGGTATGTCCCATGCGTCGTTGCGAAGCGCTATAGCATTGTCGTGAGAAACGTGCGGGTGTTGTCACAGGAACGTTGAGTCGCATATGATGATTCATGCACAGCTGGGATATATCAAACGCTTTAAGAGAACTCGAATGGATACAGGACCAGTTAGTTGATAATGCCGGTATTATTGTAAGCAAGTAAATTCAAATTGACATTACAAGCTGACAGCACTAGGAAGATCAGAATATGTTGAGGGATTGAAGAAATATATACAATGAGGCTACATTTATTATTATGAAAAATTTCCGTGACAAAAAAAGAACAAAATATCTGGCAGATCCCACGTACTGTGGGAATTGATGTGACGTGAAGATGCATACACTGCAGCGTTTGTCTTTGAGGCAAATCAATGCATTCATGTTATGACATGTCGTTCACTATCCTACTTTTGTCGTGCATGCATACATGTATATCCCGGTCGCGGCGACCGCATCTGCGATGGAGGCGAAAATGCATGTGTCCCGTCTACTTAGCTTTAGGTGCACGTCAAAGAACCCCAGGTGATGGAAACTTCTGCAGCCCTCCACTACGGAGTCCCTCGTGATCTTAGCGTGGTTCTGAGACGTTAAATCCCAACAATTATTATTGCATGCATGTACAATTTGGTATCTATCATGCTAACCCTATCGGAAAAACAACGTTACCAGCGCCCCCCCCCCCCGCTCCGGATTGTCTCAGTATCTCACAACGCGCTGGGACACACTTTACAGCGTGGCCAACGCCGCCGAGTGCGCCCAAAGGGCAGTGGGAATACTGGCAGTGTGGCCCTGTGTCTTCCAGCGCATTGGGAGGCACTGTGGACCCAGTACAGTGTGTGCCCGCGTACTGGGAACACTGGCCGCAATCTGGAAGTAAAACTGGACGCGCTGGGTGGTCTTCGTATAAAATTTTATATTGGATCGCGAGATCTCGAAAGTCACGTTTATCAATTTTTTTCAAAATATTATACTCTTCTGTGTCCAACACTTAATCTAGTTTTAGTTTTAGTTAGGCGACTGACTTACGTGTAGGCTAAAGCAAGCGTCTGTAGAGCGCGCGCGCGCGCTTTCTGTGAAATGTGTAATTGAGGGTCGTCAATTTAGTTCATATATAACTTTGTAGAGTGCGCGCAGGAGGATCCGAGATATACAACATCTGGTTAGGAACTGTTTATTCGTTTCCCAAAAACGAGAGCAGGCGCGCGGGGTGATGCAAAAGGGAAAGAGGAGAAATAGGGAAGAAGGCGCGCGCTTCGAGTTGTCCCGTCTACCCCGTGCCGCCCGACCGGCGGCGGTGGTCTTGCACGAGAGTTTTAAAGACGAGAGTCTTTTTTGGGGAACTTAAACGCAGAAATTTTGGCCTTTCTGTTTGTCTGTCTGTCACCCGATACAGCCACCCGGCCAAAGTTGAACCGCTTGCCCAAGGCCCACCCATCTTGAACTGCTCACTAGGTTCATACTTGTGTACATTGTCGATCAAAAAGCAAACATTACGGATATCTGAGGCGCAAAATCACTAGGTAAGTATTAGATGGTGTGTTGCTTTAATAGAAAACACATAGATACGTAATTCTAAAGACCACAGTTCCTTAAGCTGCGCTAAAATGCGGCTGCGCTGAAAATGCCACGCTATGCACGCCGACGAACGCCCTCTGCCACAGAGGAACGAAAGCCTCTCATATTTCCGTAGGTATTGCCAGATGGCGTCCATTTCTCACGCAGCATCTCCTCTATCGTCTTTAGATGGCGTTTGCAGCGGAGCATGCAGATACGCGGCCAATTTTTTTTGTTTTGTTTCTTTACGATGCCGCAGGCGCCGACTTCGGCGTGCGACGTAAGAGGATGCGCTACAACTGCATCAAAAGAAATTATCATTTCACTATTTTAGCGTACTGTAGGAACAAGAGGGAGTGCAGAAGAATACACGAACACAGCGCTAACTTCTAACATGTGATTTATTACAGTAGGCGCCATGTCAGTAAATAGGTTAAAAAGCAGCGCGCCGGCGGATTGGTAACAAAAAAATTACACCATCTCGCGCTAAATGGGACTGTGGGATGCCGTGTCGATGGAAGGACGCATCCCAACATGTTTTAAATCATAACGACTGTTTATTAGCGTAGTAGCAGCAGCGGTGCGAGCATAGCGACGCTGCGCTCTGTCGGGTAGCGAAGGAATGATAACTTCCGAGCTTGGCAGCTTGGTTTTAAAGCCACCGTCGATATCGTAAGCCTCCGGTGAGGCTGCGGTGGCGCTGTCCCTTATCGGAGACGTGGTGTAGCATGCAGCCGTGTCACGCTGGGCTAGCGAGTGACGAGGCGGAGGCTGCGCCGGTTTGTGCGCAGTGTGTCGCCGCATCACCCCCCCGCGGAGTGCAGAGCCCTCAGGGTCTCTAGAAATCTGGGAGGCGTACCAGACGTCCAGAGCGTGTCGTGACCGGAGCGGGCTGCGGCGTCGGTGGCGGCTGTGGATAGATGCCTGCGGAAGGAGTGGTACTGCCCGGTTCATGCGAGGCGATGTATGCGGGCTTGAGCCGGTCAATCGAGACGCGGACGTCGTTCCCGTTCAGGCGCAGACTGAAGTTTTTCTTGTCGCGATGGACGACCGGGTAGGGTCCGCTGTAAGGCGGCTGGAAAGGCCTGCGGACGGTGTCATCGCGGAGGAAAGCGTGCGTACACGATGCTAGCTCCTTGAACACGAAAGGTGTAGGCTTGCAATGGTGGGCTGCAGGTGACGGGCGTAAGGCAGCCATGGTACGTCGGAGTCGGGCGACGAAGTCGGTGGGATCTGACGTGGTAGCGCTGGATGGCAGTGCAGCGAGGAATTCACCTGGGAGACGGAGTGGTTCCCCGTAGACGAGCTCTGCTGGTGTAGCGTGGATGACCGGCTTGAAGGTGGCGCGAAGACCGAGGATGACGGCTGGGATGGCCTCGAGCCAGGTTGAGTCCGGGTGGAACATAATGGCTGCTTTGAACTGTCGGTGGAAACGCTCGATCATTCCGTTGGCGCAGGGGTGGTAACTGGTGGTCCTCAAGCGTTCGAAACCGATGGTCAGCCCGAGTAGCCTGAAAAGGTGCGAATCGAACAGTCGTCCTTGGTCGGTGGTTATGCGGCGGGGGGCGCCGAAACGAGCGACCCAGCTGGTGAAGAAGGCCGAGGCGACGTCTTCCGCGGTGATTCCCTCGAGGGGCCATGCCTCGGGCCATCGAGTGTAGCGATCGGTGGCGGTGAGGCAGTAGCGATAGGGTCCAGCCGGGGGAAAGGGTCCTATGATGTCGAGGTGGACGTGCTCGAACCGACCGGAGGGCTGAGGGAATGTTCCGAGTGGAGACGTGACATGCCTGGTGACTTTAGCGCGTTGGCATTGAATGCAGGAGCGCGCCCAGGTGCGACAATTCCGCTGCATGGAGGGCCAGACATAGCGGTCAGCCACGAGGCGTGTAAAGACGCGTATACCGGGATGGCTGAGGTTGTGTAGCTGGTTGAAAAGACCACGGCGATGGGACAGGGGTACATAGGGCCTGCTTCGTCCTGTCGACATGTCGCAACAGATTGTTGTTGTAGACCCTGGAATTTGTTGCAGCTGTAGTGAGGACCTGCCCTTGAGAAGTTCCTGCAGTTCGGCGTCCATAGTCTGAGCCTCGGCGAGGACGTCCGCTGTTATCTGCACAGAGCTGATGGCTGCTACACGTGAAAGCGCGTCGGCGACCACGTTGTCTTTCCCGCTGACATGTTGGATGTCGGTGGTGAACTGTGCAATGAACGAGAGTTGGTTCTGCTGTACAGGCGGGAGCTTGTCGCGACGTTGAGAGAAGGCGTAGGTAAAAGGCTTGTGGTCGGTATAGATGGTACAATTCTGTGCTTCGAGAACATGGCGAAAGTGTTGTACTGCTTCGTATATCGCCAGAAGTTCTCTGTAGTAGGCTGCTAGAGTTGTCGAGGTGGTGGTCGTGGTTTCGTCGGCGGAACTGGTGGTTGAAGGGGTCGTTTTCCGAGCTGCGAGTTTCTTGGAGAAGAACGCCAAAGGATGCCAGGTGCTGTCCACGCGTTGCATGAGTGCGGCGCCGATGGCAAAGCCAGATGCGTCCGTGAAGAGTCCCAAGGGAGCGTCTGGCACGGGATGGTTGAGAAGCATGGCGGTGCAGAGGGCGGCTTTGCATTCTTCGAACGTTTTCGCTAACGTCGGTATCCACGCGACGGGTTGGTTTCCTCGTAGGCCAGCCAAAACATCATAGAGGGGAGCCTGGTAGCCGGCTGCGTGTGGCAAGACACGCCTGTAGAAGTTCAGCATGCCAAGGAAACGGCGAAGGTCTTTAGCGGTGGTGGGTTGAGGGTAACTTTGCAGGTCCGAGATGCGTTGGGGCAAGGGCCGAGTTCCCTCAGATGAAACTTCGTGGCCGATCAAGCGGACGACGGAAGCGCCTAGCGTACTTTTTTGGGTATTGACAAGTAGACTGTGGTCGTCGAGGCGTTGAAACAGCAGACGAAGGTGCCTGTGGTGCTCTTCGGCGTCGCGGGAAAATACCAGTATGTCGTCAAGGTAAACGAAGCAGAAGTCGAGGCCGCGGACGACTTCGTCGATGAAGCGCTGAAAGGTTTGTCCAGCGTTCCTCAGGCCGAAGCTCATGAAGGGAAACTCGAACAAGCCAAAGGGAGTGATGATTGCCGTTTTCGGGACGTCATCCGGATGGACGGGTATCTGTGTGTAGGCCTTCACCAAGTCAAGCACGGAGAAGACGTGGCAGCCATGAATGCGATGGGCGAAGTCCTGTATGTGGTGGACGGGGTACCTGTCCGGGATGGTGCGTGCGTTGAGGGCACGGTAGTCCCCACAGGGCCGCCAGCCTTCGGTCTTCTTCGGAACGAGGTAGAGTGGTGAGGCCCATGGACTGTCAGAGCGGCGGGCGATTCCTTCCCGGAGCATGGCCTCGAACTCTGCTTTGGCCATGCGCAAGCGGTCCGGGGCAAGGCGACGAGCGCGGCAGAAAACCGGGGGGCCTGAAGTAGTCCGGCTGTAGTGCACGGTGGTGTGCGGCCCATTGCGTGGCAGTCCGCTGGGGCGCATCAATCCGGGAAATTCGGCGAGGATGGCATGGTACGGCGAATGATTGTCGACACTGAGTACCTTGATGCTTGGCTGTTGGGCGGTCGCTCGCTGGCCAGGTGTGGAATGTCTCGTTGTCGCGTCGATGAGGAGGTCGTTGCGGCAGTCCGGAAGGAGGTTGTAGTGGGCCAGAAAGTCTGAGCCGATGATTGGCTCGGCGACGTCGGCGATGACAAAGTTCCATTGAAGGTCACGGCGTAAGCTTCTGAGCCTGGATGTGCAGGCGGAGCGAGCCGTACGTCTTGATTGTTTGAGCGATTTGCCGCACTGAGCTCGAAAGACGTAGGCGGACGAGGACCTTGGAGATGGGATCGCGGGTAGCAGGAAATTCGGAACCGCTGTCGACAAGGAACCGCTGCTGCGTGATTTGGTCGGTGACGAAGATGCGACGGCCTCCGGGTCGGCAGCTTGCGGCCGTCTCTACGAGCTGCCGTTGGCGTTTCCCGCATGCCCAGCGGAACAGGGTGGTCGACATTGGCGGGCTCTGTCCCCGAAGTGTCGGTGGTAGTAACACGGGCCGTTGTTATCGGGTTGCCGCGACGAAGTGGTGTTACAGTCGCGGCTTTGCGAGTGGCAGCGCTGATGCATCGGAAGACGTTCACCCAAGCGCTGTTGAATGCGGGTGATCTGTCGATCGATGTCGTCGATACGGCGTGCAAGCTCTGCGGTGTTCAGTGGTGCAGCGATGGCCTGGGTGGTGGGCGACAACTGTGGCAAGGAGACCTCGATGACGCGATCGGAAATCTCCGCAAGTTCGTCGAGAGGTAGCCCAACCTGAGCCTGTAGAATTGCCTGGACGTGCGGCGGGAGTCGTTGGAGCCAAAACGCTCCCAGGAAGAAATCCTGCACTTCTATGTTGCCCGCGAGCGCATGCGTGTGGCGCAGGAGCTGCGAATGTTTGCGCTCGGCAAGCTCTGCGGACTGAAGTTGGCGTACCTTCTGGTCTTCGGAGAGCGCCAGGCGGCGGATAAGGGTAGTCTTCAGGTGTTCGTAGAGGTCGGCCGTTGGTGGGTTGGCAAGTATATCCCGGACCTCGTTGGCATGACATGCGTCCAGGTGGGCGACGACGTAATTGTAGCGGGTCCGGTCTTGCGTGATGTGCTCCAGGGAGAACTGGGCCTCGACTTGGTGGCACGCAAATCTGGCTATCTCCCGAATCTGCCACCTATCTGGCTATCTCCCGATAAAACACGCGCGCATCCCGTGGCCGCTTCCAGTGGGCTTGGTGGCAATCAAACAACGAGCATGCCTCAACGCAACCCGTTTCTTCTTGTGCAGCTGCTTACCGTGGTCTGCTGTTCGCCCGTCCTGGTCCCGTACACGGTCAACCGGTGGCATTCCGTGGTGTCCCCGTGTCATGGCCTGCAGCACCCTACCTTGCAGCAGCACCCTACCTTAGGGGCGTCAACGGTGTCGAGTGCATGCCTCTCGGAACGTCAAAACTTGGCAGCCCCTTCTGCGAGCAATCCACGGCTACCACCCTGCGACCAGCCTCGGCTACAGCATCGGTGTCCCACCGCGGATCACTCCACGCCACCCCCCCCCCATCTGCGCATGTCAGCTGCCAGGACCGGAACATCTGATCTGCCACCTATCTGGCTATCTCCCGATAAAACATGCGCGCATCCCGTGGCCGCTTCCAGTGGGCTTGGTGGCACGCAAACAACGAGCATGCCTCAACGCAACCCGTTTCTTCTTGTGCGGGTGACCAATTGTTACTGCCTATTTGCTAAGCGCACGCATTTTGCTGGTTTAGTCGTGCTACCGAGCCCACGCATTGTTCTTACTATTGTTCATGATTGCGGTTCTGTCATATCACAATTCTTGTTGCAGTCCGGAGATATTGAAGAAAATCCCGGACCAAACACACGATCTGCTGCGGGCGATGTGCCCTCCGAGTCTGACTTACTGGCTGTCTTAAAGGAACTGAAAGATGGTCAAGCACAGCTTCTCTCAGAAGTGAAATTGATTCGAACTAAACAGGCGAAAAACGACAGCACATTAAACGAAATTCAACAAAGACTTGCCGAAATAGAGGAAGACTGTAGCTCGCTTGGTACAATCAAGAATCAGGTGGCGAAAGCACAAGCGCTCGCAGAGGGCAACTCAGACAAGATTGCAACTCTCATGGCCCGTTTAGATGATGCGGAGGATCGTGCACGTCGTTTTAATTTAGTATTCTTTGGACTAGAAGATGTGAAACGGGAAAGTTGGGATGAATCTGAGAAATAAGTGGTCGATGTTTGTTCAAAATGCTTTAAAGAACCAATCCTCCCCAAAGAAAGTGAGCGAGCACACACACTTGGATCATTTACTACAAACAAAAATAGACCCATCCTGTTAAAATGGCTCATTTTAAAGACAAAGACAGAATTCTTCAAGCTAGCAGGAAATGCAAAATTCCTGGGATTAATGTTAGAGAGGATTTCTCTGCCAACACGCGTCTCGCCCGTAAACACCTGACGGAATTCAAAATGTTGCAGCCTTTTGAATCAAAGCTGCGGCATAATAGGCTGACTGCAGGTAAAGATACGTATGTAGTCGACCGTACTAGAAACGAAGTTATTCGAAAAGAATCCTAGCAATTGAAAGAACCACCCAGTTTCTGTGTAGACAACGCCCTATCTTTTGTATTTACTAACATTAGGAGTGTATTACCCAAGCGTGAAAAATTGTGCAGCGTGCTAGAATCATCCAATTCCCATCTCTTGGTACTAACTGAAACATGGCTTCACCCATTCATCGACGATTCTGAGGTTCTGCCTTCTCTCCCTCACTTCGACATATTTAGGCGAGATCGTGAAAATAAACGAGGGGGAGGCGTTCTCATCGCCGCTCACCGTGACCTAAACTGCATTCCTATTTCAGTTCCCTAATCCCTTGAAATAAATTTTGTCATCTGCAAGGCCGTATATCCACCTATCGTAATATGTGCCTGCTATCGTCCGCCCGACTCAGATGTGTCGTTCGTCGAAAGTTTCCATGACGCTCTTCATCATGTAACGTCTGTTTACAGTCACGCTAGCATTTTGGTATTTGGTGATTTTAACTTCCCTGCAATTACTTGGTCCAATCTATCGTTGACGACAATAAAACATAACAATGAGAGTGATTTTGTAAACACGTGCCTAACATTTAGCTTATCTGAAGTTGTTACTTCCATCACTCGACAGAGCACTCATTCATCGAACATTCTTGATCTGATACTTACGTCACATCCTGAAAACATACCTCCTCTAACTTAACTTGATGGAATAAGTGACCATGTAGTCATACACGGATCATTCCAGTGCAAACTTAATCGTCCCCCAAAAGCTAAACAAATGCTAACTCTTTATGAAAAAGGAGATTATCAAAGTATGAACAGGGAGCTGAATGAATTCTGAATGAATCAGTTGACTTCTCGTCGCGTTCCGTTGAAACGAATTGGTCCCTTTTTAAAACAGAAATACACATGCTTATCAAAAAGTACATTCCCACAATTTCCGTTAAAGAGCGTGCAACGTCACCCTGGTTTAACCGTAAGCTAAAGAGGCTGAAGAATAAAAAATAGGCATTTCAAGCAAGCAAAAACATCTGATGACTCGCGCGCGTGGGCAAAATATCGCACTACAGCTAAGATATACGATGCTACCCTAGCCCAGACCAAACGCTCGTTTTTCAATTTCACACTGCCTCAATTTTCGCTCACTAACCCAAAACAATTTTGGAAAATTATTAATCCGAAAGAGCGTAAATCATCCCTGTATCTTGAAGACAACACTGGTAATGCCATTCCCAATATCGCGGTCGCGGACACTCTAAATTCTATTTTTTGCTCTGTTTTTACCAAAGAAGTTCATAATCACCTTCCTCAATTTCCACTCTTGAATCACCCCATTATGCCCGAGATCACATTTTCACCCGAAGGTATTGTCAAAATAATTGAATCACTGAAGATAACCTCATCTGCTGGACCTGATGGTATCAACTCTAAAGTGTTAAAAAATACCAAGTGCATAACCAATGTTATTCTGTCTCATATTTTTCAACAGTCATTGTCATGCAGCACCCTGCCTCATGAATGGAAGTTGGGTAAGATTGTTCCAGTCCCCAAGAAAGGCCCCTCGAGCTACCGCCCGATCTCTCTAACCAGTGTCTGCTCGAAAATCATGGAACGTGTCATCTATACTCATACCGTCAATTTTCTCAATTCTGTGAACTTTTTTATATCCAAGTCAACATGGGTTTCAAAAATTTTTTTCCTGCGAAACCCAACTTGCACTATTTCTCCACGATATTCATGTTAGCCTCGATCAAAACATACCCGTAGAGGCCCTTTTCGTCGATTTCGAAAAAGCATTCGACAAAGTACCACATAGACGCTTGCTATTAAAACTTTCGCGACTTAACCTACATCCCCTTGTTTACGATTGGATTAAGGACTTCCTTACTAACCGGCAGCAATTTGTGCATGCAAATAATTCATCATCGACTTCATCTCCTTTCTTATCCGGAGTGCCACAAGGCACTGTATGGGGTCCACTCCTTTTCCTCATTTACATCAACGACCTGCCTAGTAATATTTCTTCAAAAATACGCCTGTTCGCCGACGACTGCGTGATTTATCGCCCGATCATTAGCGTCACCGATAACCTAGCGCTCCAAAACGACTTACTAAAATTAGACAAATGGTGCAGTGATTGGTTAATGCTGGTGAATACTAACAAAACGTCCTTGGTTTCATTTAAGAGACGGCACGACTACCCGGCGTTCAATATTCCCTAACGGCAGCCTCATCTCCTCAGAACCTAATGCTAAGTACCTAGGTATTACTCTCTGTGACGACCTCGCTTGGACCACTCATATAACCAATATTACTAATGCCGCTAACCGTGCTTTAGGCTATCTTAAGCGAAATCTAACACATGCATCTCCTCTGGTGAAACTACTAGCTTACAAAACACTAATCCGACCCAAATTAGAGTATGCTTGTTCCGTCTGGGATCCCCCTGAACGCTCTCTAACCGATCTAATAGAATCAATACAAAACCGCGCAGTTACATTTATTTATTCTGATTACTCTTACACTACTAGTGTAACTAACCTAAAGAAAAAAAGCAGGCCTGCCTAGTCTTCAGATGCGCCGCAAAATTGCAAGGCTTTCACTCTATCATACGTTTTTTCATGTTTTGCGTAACTGTTCTCCCATCAATCCAGCTCATCGCATCTCTCAACGCATCAGCCACGATTACGCCATGATAAAGCATGATAAAGCATGCTACATCACTTATCGGAGACGTGGTGTAGCATGCAGCCGTGTCACGTTGGGCTAGCGAGTGACGAGGCGGAGGCTGCGCCGGTTTGTGCGCAGTTTGTCGCCACAGGACCATGAGGCGATGCGAAGCCGGAGCACTTGCCCGATCGCGTTCCGTTGGCTTTCGTCTGGCATGCTACGGACCTCGCGTCGTGGAACGCAAAGAGGAACGCTACGCGCGTCGTGTCTTTCCCTGTAGTCTTTCCGTTATTTCTCACAGGGCCACCGGGGAACGCGGTCGTCAGGCGCGCGAGGGGGGGGAGCGTAGGAGAGGAGACAGAGGAGGAGGGGACGCGCATGCACTGGCGCTCATCGCGGCGTTGAGCAGGAGAGGGGCGATGCGAGAAGGGCGATCCGAAGCAGCGTTCCGGCATGTTGAGCCCGCGTTTCAATGGGGAGTGGAGAGGGGTAGAGGGGAAGGGGAGGGGAGGGGGAAGTGGAGAGGGGGATGGGAGGAGGTGTGTGCAGGGTTTGCGCATGCGCAGTAAGGGTGGTCACGCCGCGCACCACCACTGGTTTGAGCTCCGCTAAAAGATGCTTCGCATCTAAAATGAAAACATAAGGCTTTCTTTACGAAAACACATCTACAACTTCGTGTACAGAATGATGAAAATGGATTGCGGATAACATATGTTAGTCTACGAGATGATGATGACTGAATATGTGTCAACGTCGACGGGGCACTATCCGGGTTTTGTTAAAGGGCCCCTCACCAGGTTTGACAATTTTGAGCTGACAAGCGCAATGCATACATTGGCCATTCATGATCACGCCTGCTAAAATTTGCAACTCTAAGGGCCGCGCAAATGGGTCGAATTTCAAGCTGAACGCTGCTTGCCCTCCTTCTAGCGGGCGCACGCCCAGAGGATGAGGGGGTGCCGTACACGAATGAATGGCATTGCGTAGACGGTAGTGCTGTAACGTCGGTCCTCTACGTAGACGACTGTGCTCTGATGTCGCAGTAGCACGTGACAGTGCGATAATTATTCGACACGCCATGTGGAGCTTGTGTAATTTGTTGCTTGAATTGATGGATAAAACCTGGCAGAAATAATGAGACACACAAAGGGAATGTGTGCGTCTTTTTCATTATTTTTCCATGAATTGCAGCGAGATGCGGGACTGATGTGCCTCCGTTTCTCATGGGTTCGTGTCCCCGCGGTTAACGCATCGAGCAGACGCCAACCTTGGAAACAAAAGTAATGTTCTGGCGCGTTCCAGCACTCATCAGGCTCTTTTATTCTCCCGCGTCTACCTAAATCTTCATGCGGCACTGGCTCTTGCTACCCCTAATCTCGTTCCCGTACAAATGTCGCAACTTCCATGCCCGTCCCGCAGTAACATGCAGTAAAGCCACACAGAATGCCGACACAATGCCCGCGGCCGCTACATAAAACATTTGTAGTGGCTTAGCTCGGCTATGCCAGTAAATACGTCGCGTGAGCTAAGGTTCATTTGATCATTCTTAGCTCCCCTGGTTGTCTAGGATTACTTTGATTGTCACGCTTCCTGCTGCTTCGATGACACACACACGGTATACGCATTATACGGTGTACACTTTCCATCGCAGTTGAGTGCCATTTTTCAACCGTTTCAGCAATCAGGATCGAGTTTGTTTAGCTTACAGAAGTTGAAAGCGCAAACGAATCTCTGACAGAAATTACACCATTTCGCGCTAAAGGGGATTATGAGGCGATGCGAAGCCGGTGCACGTGCACGATCGCGTTCCGTTGGCGTTCTTTGGGCATGCTACCGACCTCGCGTCGTGGAACGCGAAGAGGAACACTACGCGCGTCTTGTCCAAGGAGGTTTAAAAAAAAATTCTGGAGTGGAAGCTCTCGCAGCGCCTTGCCACCAAAAGTGAAGCCAGCTTTTGCCCACCAAAGAGCTCGGAAACATGCTCTTTTCTGGTGGTGCCTACATAGAGATCAAATGGCTTTGACGTGTTAGTGTAAATACTACGTTAATTATAAAATAAAAGATTGTTGTTGCCGACGAAAGTAACCAGTCGAGAGGAGTATTGGCTATTGATCTCCAATAAAATTTGCCTTGATTTTGAGGCTTACTTATGAAAACTAGTAACACAAAGACACACTTGGAGCAGTATCTGACCCGTAAAAGTTGCCATATTGAACTCGTCTGGCGTGCGATGAAAACGCTCGCTTTCTTTCGCCAAGCGCGGATGGTTTATCGTGCCCCTACTAAGATGGCGGGCGCAGCCGCCATCTTTTGGTGGGCACGGCTTCACTATTGCGCAATAATCACCACTCCAGCAATTTTTTTGTAACCTCCTTGGTCTTGTCTTCCCTCTAGCCTGGCCGTTAATTCTCACAGGGCGAGCGGGGAACGCAGTCGGCAGGCATGCGAGAGGGGGGCAGCGTAGCAGAGGAGGGAGAGGAGGAGGGGACGCGCATGCGCTGCTGCTCATCGCGGCGTTGCGCAGGAGAGAATTTCGGCATGTCTAGCCCGCGTTTCAGAGGAAGAGGGAATGTGGAGAGGGGAAAGGGAGTGGGGATGTGGAGAGGGTATGCGCATGCGCAGTAAGGGTGGTCACGCCGCGCACCACCACCACCACCGGATTGAACACCGCCATAAGATACTTCGCATCTAAAAGCGAGTACATTCGGATCTTGAGTAATCGCAATCGGGAAGCCGTATGAGAGGTTAATTAAACGTAGCTATTCGCCGCAACTATGACAGTAAATCTAAGCCGAACAGTTACATGGTGCGCTCGTTCTCTTGCAACCCCTGTCAACAGCATAATATGCAAGGCCTGAAAAAAAAAGAAAAAAAATGATCGCGCAAATGAACAACGTCATGCAGAACCAGCTGGACTCGTTGCTGAAACAAACTATAATAAAGCATTCGTGCACGAATTTGAACAGTCATATACGCCCACAGCAACAATTTACTTTGAAAAGGACACTGAAATTCACCTATAGAAATGATACCCCAAACGCAAGGCAAGCAAGCTGAAAAAGAAGACTAGAACAACACTGATGCAGAAAGCTAGGTGGGAACTTCCTTGAACTGGCAAAGCAGCCAATTGTATTTATATTCACCGCGCACGCTGCGACGAGCAGTTAACAAGCTACAGAATTTCACAAAATGGACACAAGGTCATGGTATCTGTAATCTGTGATTTAATATGTGACAATCCATAACAGAATATGAGAACACACACATGAGGCAGTAGGGCACAGAGCATTGATATATGACATTGTTTTTCACACTAATGCAATGAGAACATTACCCTAGTAATGGGTAGAAAAACAACTGAATTACTGTACAAAAGGAAAGCCCCTTGCTTTGATTCAGCAAATCCTCGCAGCTGGCAAGGTAAAGCTCAGAGAATAAATAACAGCAGGTGAGGAAGGCAAAAGTATAATGCATGTTGAGTGTTGCCATGCACCTAGTTTAGCCAGCTTAGATTGAAGTGCTTGGCAGAATTACGTTTCCTCAGCAGATTGGACATAATTATTCTCGCCTTTAACAAATAAGTTCAGTCGCATAGTAACCTAAAACCCAACAATGCGTGCTGTTAGGTTCTTTGCGTGAATTTCGCAGCCGACCTGCAATAGGGAAGCATGATGACTCATGTGCAACACATCCATAACACTCGCTGTGAAGTTTACGTCCACTGAACAACGTTCAATAGCAAATAACGTTCCCAAACGCTTCGTCGCTCTGGGTCTGCGGGCGCTTTAAACAATGAAACCTTCGCCGTTTGTTTGCTTCGAGAGTGCCCTGTGTTGCATCCAGATGCGAAGCAATGGTTCAAGCGTTGCTTTTAGGAGCCATTCGCACGTTATAGCATCACACATTGAGAGAGAAGCGGGAGGATCACTTCCAAACAAGCGCGTTTAAGCCAAGGAACCGGAAACACGAGGCACCCGCCTTCAAGATTCAGCGACTGCAGCGCCGCCGCTTCGTTCGCCAGCGGCGGCGTCAGCTGCCCCTATGGGCCGGTGCCTCCGCCCGCTTCACTGCCCTTCTAGTACACTGTAGCTGCGCTGAGGCGCGTGACGCGGGGCAAAAAATGGCGTCGCGGCGGCATCAGCCCCTTCTATGAATGGTAACACCTTAAAGGGGCCCTGCAACACCTTTCTTAGTTATATTGGAATAGTATCATTATTGACGTATGACTCTTCGCGAGTCATATGCCGCAAAAATTTTTCGTATCCGTCAAGTCTAAGTGGTGTTACCAAATTATAGAGATCACATACCGCAGCTTTCTCCCTCTACTCAACGCCGCGAGCGCGCGGAAAACTGCGCGGGGCGTGAAGGGAGGGAGAACGGAGGTGCGAGGAGGCGCCGAAGAGTTACGTCAGCGCCGGCGGCATTTTTTTTCTTCATTTTTTTTCTCTCTGGCGTCTCGGCGCAACCACGTGGTCTGTGGCGACACTTCCGGTCGGCTTGCGTGGTCGTCCTCGAGCGGACAAGAGCGGAGCCCATCGCACCGTGTATCGCGCGTGCCTGAAAACTGCGAGTCGGAACGAATGACAGCTGAGATGTGTTTCGACCCACACTCCGATACACCGCCTCGTCGCACTGCTCGCGCTTGAATCGTATTCAACACGGCACAGCTGCGTGCACCCTTCTCCCAGTGGCGGTACTTCGATGCTGTTTGCTCTTCGAATGCGGGCGCACAGCGAGTGCGGGCTGACAACAAAGAACTAAAGACTAGAAGAAAGGATCGTGGGGCATCGGGCCGGCGCGGAGTTTGTTCTGGGAGCAATAAAGATATCACCACCACCACCCATTCCCCGGCTGTCTGCAGCCAGGGTTGCCACTGACTTTCAACTAAATGTCGCCAAACGACGAGCAAAGATTCTCCAAAAGTCGCCATTTTTTCGCAAATTTGCCAAAAAAGTCGCCATTCTATAGATATGTGCGGCATACCTATAGTAATAAAATTTCTACTCATGTATAGTCCCGTAGAATACAGTACCATCCTAGACCCTTAAATTATATTGACGTTTCTCAATGCCAGTCGTATCGCCCGCTTCACCGTGGGAGTGCATGGTGCTGCTTCTCCGACTAGCCGCAAGAAGTGCGTAGTGACGCAAGCGTGACTGAATGAAACGCTCATGATATCCTTCCATCCCTGCCCGCTCGTTTCAAAGGTAAAAGTGTGGTAAACCTTGGGCGAAAACTGTGAAATCGTTCTTTGTAGACAACTTAACGTACCCTTATATGAATTAAAAGGATTAAAAGGTTTATTGAAGGTAACACGACAGAATTCTTACAGGAACCGATCATTAGCGAGTCTTACACCTTTTCAGTGTGAACTAATATGATACCGGACGCCACCGACCCTTTCTTATAGCCACTTATATCTACACGCGTTAATCCGATGCGTTGTTAATGAACAGGTAGATAAGGTAAAATGTTATATATCAATTGTTTTCATTGCATACGCTCACCGAGAACAGTGGAAAATGCCTCAATAAATAATTTTTATTGCACAAATATCCGCGTATCCGCCTCTCTTCGCTATTCCAAAACAGTCTTTACGAGCTGAATTGGGGGAACTGAAACAGTGAATAAGTCGCCAAGCTATTCAGAACAGTTGGAGCTCTGGCGGAACAATTGGTCGGAAGACGCGGCCAACCTGTCGTCTAGCCCCTTCAGAAGCGAAACTTTAGAGAAGCTTAAGGCACCTAAAGCCTTAAACTTATAGTAAAACACTGCCGCCTCGTGGTATGCAAGACAGTCCGCTGACTTACATGTTGCTAGAATGTCGCTAGGGGCCGCTGCAGTACCTCCTGTATCTGGAAGAATTGAGGAGATACACACCGAATGACGCGTAATGTGCACATTCTACTCGTGGGTCTAAAACCAAGAAAAATACAGAGAATGTTGCCGCTCATTCGTTGGGAAGACACTGAGCTTAGGATGCATAACGTAGTGGAGACCTAAGCCGAAAATCGCGGAAAATTCGCCGTGTCGCCATTCATAATTTTAGGTCGCCACGAGCCTCTCAAATTCGCCAATTTGGCGAAAAATAGCCACCATTGGCAACCCTGTCTGCAGCTACCGTGAAAATCCTAAGCTAGCCGGCGCCAGCATTGTTATCGGAGAAATCCTGCACCGCTGCCTCGGTGGGTCGTGAGAACGTGCCGGCGATGCAGTTTCCAGCTGACGAGGCAACACTCGAACGGCTGCCACTCTCAACGGCAACCGGCGATGGTCAAAAGCACAGAAATAATCACGATTTCGGCACTGCGCATGGTGAAGAAAACGCAACCACGCAACTACGAGCAGACGAGCTGTCGGTGAGACCGGAAGTGCTAATATTAATGTTTGTTCGGTGTTTTAACGGCATAGCACAATAAAAACATACATATTATCTACTTATTGAACTCAAAATTAACAACGAAGGTAATAATGAGGGTGTTATCGCGATTATAACATCAGCCAATGGTAGAACTGCCGACAATCGCGTCATATATTGCGGACTAATACATCATTTATCGAGAGAAGATGGAGCGATTTTCAGCTGACTTTGAGAATTTATTCTAAATTCCAGGCCGCTCGCTTCGCTATAATATTTTGCTCGCGTGTTCTCGGGAGCCTCGACTACCGACCGATTGGCAGTGCTTTTAGACCCTGCGCAAAAAGTATTGCAGGGCCCCTTTAAGGGGGCGCGCACATACAGGTTAACTGGACAACACGCCTTTGGATGCATGCAATAGGAGCCCAATGTACAGGAGGTCAAGCAGGTTCCTCTTTCTACAAAGCATGAAGTATGGCGCAAGCTTTTGTCATCAGGCTTCAGAGAAAATGTATGCTTAACCTTAATTTATTTGCAGCGTTAACTAGCGACAATGCTACTTTCCAAAAGAAACGCCAAACCTTATTTAAAGATCATGGATATTATTGGGGTGCGCCGTTGCAGTGATGGGTCTATTACCAGAAACTACAACATCAGGCGTCAGTTGCACGAGGCCACTGCTAACTCGGGGAAGTATGGCTACAGAAACGACAGGTGGGATTCAGCTGAACGGTGATGGTTGTGCTGCAGACTTTGTCAGCAACTTGATACCATGCTTTGTTCGGCGCGTTGGTTCATTCTGGAATAGTTTGAGCGTAAACGAAGGAGAGACAAAAAGACAGGACGACTACACGAGCGTTTTCCCTAGTCCCGCCGTGGTGTTCAATAACTCTTTCAAATGGTGATCTTAGGTTAAGTTCTGCGTCTAATCAGCGACGCTCTTCAGGCTGTCACACCACCTCATCTGATTACGCTTTCACCGTTAGCTACTACAGCTACCACAAAGGTAAAATTATTGATCATGAACGTTTGTCGTCGGCATGAAGATGTGCCACAAATCCTCAAAGTGGCTGCATCCACGTTAAACGGTGCTATTGGCCGCGAGGTCAAGCAGAGTCGGCACTTAGCGGCGAGCGGACGAAACCCCGTGGTGTGTATGGCTCCTTGGGTCGTCTGCTAGCCACACCGTGTTCGCATGTGTGCGCACGTCATGCACGTCCTCATATTACAGCTTATTCCGTTTGTCTAGGACAGTACCAAATGCTTGTACGCATGCCTACACGATATACATAAGCATTTGGCCTTGCGAGACCTGTGCGCCCTCTAATAAGCGAGTGCATGCACGTGTCGGTATGGCGTAGGTTGAACAATCGTACAGTCCATTCGCCAAAATCATTTCATTGTGGGTACCAGATAGTCCTTCAAGCACACCACATAGTGGAAACAAAAAAACGCCAGGCCTGCGCTGAAACCGCCGCGCAGTCACAGCGAAAGTTGGAAGAGCGGCGTTTCTAGAGCCCGTTAAGCTCTCTTGGGGCTACAATACAAGTACACTAGAAAGGTACCCACTACGCCACAAATCAAAATTTTTGTGAAGTTGGGAAGCACCCACTAAGCCATTATTCGTCATTCTATGGAGAAGCGAGGCACCAGCTACACGTCTGTAAGGCATTATGTGCACTTTGTTGACGTGACGACTGATGACGATGAGAATTCTGGCTCAGCCCTTTGTAATGGGTTGGAATCTTTAAACGGCCCACCAGTTATGTAATTTGCATGGGTGACGCCCGGTCGCTATTTCCCTCTCCCGTCATGCTGTATACGTTGACGTGGAAGAGAGACGGGGGGGGGGGGCGAAGAACTTTATTGAGACCCCGAGGTAATGGATCATGCGCTTATGGGCTTCCTGGAGCCAATACAAGTGCACTTGCGAGGAACCCACTACGCTATAAATCATTGTAATCTTACTGAGACCCCGAGGAAGTGGATCATGCGCTTATGGGATTCCTTGGCAACCAATACAAGTGCACTTGCGAGGAACCCACTACGCTATAAATAATTCTAATTTTTTTAGAAGTAGGGCAGCAGGCACTGTGCCATTTTTCGTCATTCTACAGGGAGCGTTGGTACCTGCTAAACGCATGTAAGGGATTATGCGCACTTTGTTGATTCTGCGCCTGATGACGATGAAGAATTATGGCACAGCCCTTTTGTAATGGGTTGGAAGCATTCAACAACCTACTCGTTGCGCAATTCGCAATTGTTTGAGGCCTGGTTACAGAATTCGCGTTGTGCGACGCTTGGTGCTTATTTAATCTTCTACCACGCTATATTGCATATGCTAATGTGGTTCCTTCCCGACATGAAGCCTGTATAGGACATTTTTGCAAAGCAGTTTCAAGCACCGGCATGGCTCAGAGGTTGAATACTGGGCTCCCACGCAGAGGGCCCAGGTTCGAACCTCGTTCCATCATGGAATTTTTTTCTTATTTAGTTTTTTTTCTTATTTCGAGCGATACTGGTTACGGACACCGGCGGCGGCGGCGGCAGCGGCGGCGGCGGCGGCGGCGGCGGACAACTACGGCGCCAAAAACGGCCGGAGAAATGATCTCATAACAGCTTTCGCTGTAAAAGTACTAAATGTCGAGGTGTGAATGCAGAATTTAACGACACAATCTCGCGAATTGTTGGCGATTTGAAAATCCTTGTGATACCGCAAAGCATGAACTAGCGTCTGCAGACCGGTTAGCGGTAAAAAAGACCTGAAGCCACGCATTTCTACGGCAGTACGCGTGTTCATGCAAACAGGAAATCAGAGTGCAGAACGTTCTACTTCAACTAATTACGCAGAAATACATGCTCTCTTTTTTTGTAGCGGCTAGAGAAAGAAGTAAATTCTTAATTTGCTCAGTCGCGCAACGCTATTCATACTGTGGTATAGGTAAACACAACTTAAACACGTGCAAATAAAGCAAGAAAAAAACATCGCGCACTGTGAAAAACACGAATGTGACTGAAGGCCAGTGCCCCATTGATTGGCAGATTGCGCTTCTCTCACACGTAATGGTAACGTAAGGCCGGTTTTGTGCATTCATTTCGCAATGGAGGGCCTATAGATTGCCATTAGGCTGCAGTCAACGCGCTTTATTGGCCGACAATTGACTCAAACGGCCTACGGCGAAGCGCCGCTGCGTACATTTGTGTACGCGCCGCCGACCGCCTATCCACACAAACGCGGCGACGATGCTGCCACCTATAACCTGATCTCGCGGCGAATAGCTGCCAAACACCAATATTATTTGTGCCTGCTCGCCTATATGAATCTACAGTAAGCATTCAACTACTGCTGTAAAGATGTTTTAATTTCGTGTTTTGCGGATTCCTATGACGGAGGTATCAACCATGTTTTTTTCTTTGACTTGCTACCGCTCAGTGAGCCGGTTTGAGGGCGCTGCTTCCTGACATGCGCTGCAGTCTGCTCACCTGTCGCATTTGACAATTCGCGGGATTTCCTTACTATAAAAAAAAAAGAAAAAAAAAGTGAGCGGCAAATTCCTATAACTCCACTGGTACAAGACGGATTCTAAACAGCTCCACTAAGGTGAAACCTATGGAGGGGCGAAGCATGTAGTGTGCGCCGATGTTTCCCACTGCAAAACCACTGGTAATGCGCAATGAGAGACAGAAGAAAAATTACACACAGAGACCCGCAGTCCGCTTTAGTTAACGTGCACGCGAATCTATATTCTATATTGTTGAACTACGCACAAGCGAAATCTCCCAGCGGCACCACATTGCAGGTCCAGATCCAGTGCCTATAGGCGAGGCAACCTGAAGTTCACGCGCGAGACGCAAACGCCGGATGTTCCCCTTGTGGACCGAGGAAAACGTCGAAGGTCGTCGGCTCGCCCTCAGAAGCGACTGCTCGCTGCCGCACGTGTTTTCAGCAGAGCGCGTGCAGCCGGTGATTGCGTTTCCAAGTTGCAAAGAAAGGCATGTTATTCCACAAGTCAGTACGCACCGTTCTTATACCGCACCGTGCCACATCAGCC
>NW_023614882.1:0-112728 GCF_013339695.2 Rhipicephalus sanguineus
ACGTCACCAAGGACATGTGCAGCCAGAAACGTTTCAGACGTATTGCACAGTTGCACAAAGCACCGCAGGACATCGCGCTATTCACAGATTCCCACTTATAGCTCCGATTACCTGGTGATTAGTAACAGTAAAGAATTTAGCAAAGCCTAAACGAGAAAAACAGCTATATCTAAGTAACATAAAAAGCGGTTCCATACAAAAACAGCGAAAAGTATAGAAACACGATACAGGCGGCATTGTTGCTTTTACGTCTAAAGCACGATATGATTATGAGAGACGCTGTAATGGAGGGCACAGGAAATTTCGACCACCTGGGTTCTAAACCTAAATATAAGCACACGGGCACAGGCATTTTCCTCCATCGAAATGCGCCGCCGCGACCTTCGGGTCAGCAGTCAAGCACTTCTACCACTAGACACCGCGACGGGAAAACCCTAATAGCTACGACAGTTAAATTCAGTGCCTATGGAAAATAACGTAAAACGGATCGTTGGGACGCTCGTGAGAAAACGGAGCATTTAGTATAAGTATGTTTCTCGAATGTCATTGCTAAGATATTTAAGAGGGCTCATAATAATTTACGTTATTATAATGCAAACTCAATTTCGTTATTTTACCTAGTAGTGAGCAGGAGTTTTCTTATTTTATACTCCAGGCGCGCTCGTATTATTATATATTTGTTCTCATCATCGACTTTACATAACAACATATTCAAGTGGAACATAAGTATGTAAACAATAGCAGAAATGACGCAGATGGTTAAAAGTAAAAATAAGCAGACTGCTTGCAATTGACAGCATGTTAAAGACATAGCGCAGTAAGCAGACCGAAAAAAACAATATAGAGACATAGGTAAGTCATAATGGTATTTAGCGCAAAACACTAGACAACAGACAAAGCAGAGGACGAGGACGCAGCGCACTTGTTCCAACTCGCCCAACAACGTTGTTGACATACGTAACGTATGGGATGGAATAGAAGGACAGCTAAGAAAATACTTGTGCGAACAATAAAATTATGATCCTAAAAATTCTTTGAACAAAAGCAAAAAGAGACGTACGCCCAGATAGTGCTTGTTAGGTGAATGCTTGTTCTGTTAGATCCAGAGTCGGTACTGTGGTGCTGTAGCTGCTAGAACCTTATTTCCTCATTGCATGCAAGTCACCATTGTGTGAAAACCACGAGACGCAAAGCAACCCCCGCATTCATGCATTCTTCAGACTTCGCAACGAAGCACCACGCAAGAGGAACTTCGATAACGCTACAACGGCATCAGAATGTGTGCGAAAGACGCCGCACGCATTGGAGTACGCGGCACAGGACAGTGACTAAGTGCCAAGTGTGATGGCACTGACACAACTAAAAAGAAAAAAAAACGAGAAAACAAAAGGTCGGCTGGGCGCAGACGTTCGCGGGCTTGTCTGTCGAGACGACGCGAGCGCCACCACGTGACTCTGCTACACCAATAGCGACGCTCAGACAGAGCTCACCACCTATCCTCGCTGGAAAACTCTGGCGGAAAGATATAATACTGTCACTGCATTTAGTTCTATTCTGGTGGCTTAGTGGCAGCAGTATCAACTTGATAGGCTGAGTTCCGCCAACGTTTCTTGTTTCCCACGGTGGTGCTGCGATCTCAGTATCTTGTATCTTAAGATACACGATACATTCTTCAATGTATCGGAAATACAGATACTGATACACGTTTTGCGAGACGTATCGCGATACAGATACAAGATACCCAAAGAGTATCTAAGATAGTATCTAAGATACATGTATCTTCGATACTGCCCAGCACTGGCAACTGGAAACCTAAGAAAGTACACATCCATCACGCATGCTACACATCAAATACACATCCATCACGCATGAGACGTGGACGTGACGCAAGCTATCCGTGAGGTATGATACTTCCGCATCTGATATTTTCTCCTTCTCTATTTTCTCCATTTATTTTCTCCTTCTCCTTGTTTAGGCATGTCCACCTTTATGGCTCAGGGCGACGTACCACTGGCGGACGCTTAGGAGTTTAAAAAAAATTCTAGAGTGGAAGCAATCGCAACTTCTTAGCAGCGAATTTGATGCCAGCGTTTGGACATATTTTACCTGAAAAACATAGCCTTCTCGTCTGATGCCCGATTAGAGATAAAATGCCCTTGTTCTGGTGACGCAAATGTTAGGTTAGTCATTGGCAGGTAATTACAATCCCGAGGAATGTAATATATCCGGATGAGTATGTGATACTAATAAAGCTTGCCAGGACTTTGATAAGGAAACCCGTAACACAGAGGCAAGTTGTATCTGTCCGGAACAATTGGCCGTCGAAAGTCCGTATTCAAAACCAATCTTGTCTTCATCTCTCGTTTTCATTATATTTTTGGGGCTCTCAACACGCGTTAAGTGCACAAAAAGAGTAAACAGGGCGAAATACCTGAAGTCGGTTTGTGAATATACTGGCTTCATCATACTAAGAGAAAACGAGAGATAAGGGTAAGGTTGGTTTTAAACTAATAGCACATGCGACAGACTTCCTACTTTTTCTTAGCTGACGTTTTATCGTTCGGCTTTACTATTGCGGTACATAATTTCCACTCCAGCATTTTTTAACATCCTCGGGTGGGCCACCAAAAAACCTCCTTGCCTGTTCCAAGGAGTGTGCGAATAAATATTCGAACATTTCTAATAATGAATCCAATAGCGTTCTATTCAATTCGGTATTCGAATAGTGTACATTCGAAATACCGAATATTTTTCGCATATGACTATTCAGCAGGGACGGAAACCCCGAAGTTAACGATATGTTGGAGCAGTGAGGGGTCGTTTTTGTACACTTTCCATGCATGTCTAATAACAGGCGCAACTGTTATAGGTTGCACGGCGGGCTGGTTTGTAATTTATAGCATCCAAAGGTATAAACGCATCCAAGACGGGACAAGCCGAATGACACAGAATGAGACATACACACCGCTACATACACAACGCTGTGTATGTGTGTTTATGCGGTCATTCACCTTGTCCCGTCCTGGATGCGATATATTTTTGGATGCAAACAGATGCAATGCTCAACAGTGATATTATTTGCCTTTGGCGCTAAGCCCATTACGTGATAACTGGTTTATCTGCTTCAATACCATGTTTAGCTGGAGGTGCGGCGTTCGGCTAAACATTGCTTAATTCTTATGCCTCAGTTTTATTTAAAGGCTAGTGACAAATAGCCATCTTTAATACTCAAGTCCCTGCTGTATAACCGATTGCTACAGTCGCTGATGCATACGCCTACCTCAGTCTGCATAAGTGTAGTAGTTTTTGTCGATTAAAAGTCATCGTAATGTTCCTTTGTTAGAATCCTGTGAATATTTCTTGGCAAAGAAGTATTATGGAATCCTGGAGCTGTTTCGGAAATTGGGTGCCTGACTATGTAAAACCATTCGGTTCGTATTCGATTGGTTCTGAAATTCACTATTCGCACACTTCTACCTGTTTCCCATGCAAGCGGACTGCGTGACGTTACTACGTGCGTCACTTCGCGACAGTGGCTGCACCTGTTGAGCGGCACCGCCACGTGCTGACGCGTCTTCGTTTGCGCGCACCCGCAGCGCCGGGGAATTGTGTGCCCCTCCCCCCCACCCCCTGTTCTTCCCATCTGTACATAGCCCATTCCATCCGTCTTCGGCGTTTGTCTCTTTGCGTGGGGCGCGGATGAGGAGCACATGGTCTATGCAACTTCGATGGTGCACCAGCCGAGCCTCTGCTCGTGCTTTCCTTTTTTTTCTTCGAGAAGATATCCCTGCTCCCGCCCGCTGCCTATGTTCACACCACACATCCCGCATCCCGTTTCTTATATATATATAGTATATATTATATATATATATATATATATATATTATATATATATATATATATATACAGGGTGTCCCAGCTATCGCGCAGCCCGGTTTAAGAAAAGAGGACGGCGTTACGCGAAGCGAACCTGCTGCATATTGTTCCGAGCACACGGAGTAGCCAGTGCCACTGCTATTTTTTTCGTTAATGAGGTTTGATTAATTCGCCATAAATATATTTTGTAACTCGACAAGTACACACCTAATGTCAAAATGTCAATGAGGCGTATGTAGCATGGTCAAATGGCTCTAACTGCGGCTACTTTCGACAACGTGCTAAGTGCGGCGCTCATTTTTTCCGATTGATGAAGAAAGCCCGCAAAATATGAAAAGCGGCACGTGACTAGACTGTTGCGCGCGTCGGGAACCAGCGCCCTCAAACAGGCTCCCATGAGGTGACAGCATCAAGGAAAAATGCAGAAAGAAAAAAAAATGCATCGCCCTATCTGCCACTTTCCGGCCTAACAAACGCACCGCTTGGTATTCAGTCAGGCCGTAATCGGAACACTGCCGCGTTATCAGTGAGAACAGTCGGCCGTGAGATATGGATAATGATTGCGGCGTACGATAGAACGGAATGAATCCCAGCGAAATGGCACGCATAGCGTTGGCGCCCTACTGCACCCTTGTCCAAAATGCGGAACGCTCTCTCTCGCAACGGACTACAGGCAAAGCGGGTTGCCTGTTGTCGGGGACACTATAATATAATATATATAATATATATATATATATATATATATATATGGGACAATAAGTACACAAGACGTGCGATGAAAATGTAAAATTCGCATGAAATTTGCATTTTTCGTTGTAGTCCGTTAAATATGGCACTTAATATAAATTATTCTGCTTGCAAAGGAAAATGTTGCTCAATTATACCTTTGTCTGTGATCTTTACGGTTGAACAATCTCGACAGACGATGGCTAAGCGCTTGCATCAGAGAACAGATAACCAAATCGCCGGTCACTTTCTTCTGCTTCTACCGCATGCTGAAGGCTTTAAAATCCTGGTAAGGTTATTTCCGAAAGGTCAACAATATGCACAGTGCATTCCCCTACAGATCACCGTAAAAGATCGGCGCCCTTCAAATTTTTCTGTGCTGCCCCCTGCCGTTTCGGTAGGGCTTTCGTAGGGCCCCGGACAACCGGTATCCTTTGTAATAAGATCGTTATAAACAACAAAAATAATTTCTTTGAAGGAGGGTCACCTCAGCAGGGGCGTAGCCAGAAATTTTTTTCGGGGGGGGGGGGGGGGGGGTTCAAGCATACTTTATGTATGTTCGTGCGTGCGTTTGTATGTGCGCGTGCCTATATACGCAAGCAAAATTGAAAAATTTCGGGGGGGGGGGGTTGAACCCCCCACCCCACCCCTTGGCTACGCCCCTGACCTTCAGAGAAAATATGATGATGAGCCGTCACCTGACGCCATCATCATCGACGGAGGGTGGGAAGGGACAGTGGTTAATCCCCTCTTCCCCCCCCCCCCCCCGGCCTCGCCCGGAGGAAACTACCGGACTTTTAATAAAGTTTGTTCACTCATTCTGAAGGAGGGCTTTTGCAAAGTAAACCGCTAAAACGAAAAAAAAATGACGTCAGAACCGCCATCTTGAAGTGTTGGTGAAATCTGGTGAAATTTTGTTCGGAGTCGGTGTCGGAGCCCCCTTCCAATCTGGCAACGCTGTTTCCAGGTTTCAGCGTTTCAGCGCAGCTAGAGTGTACTAGAACCGTTTTGGGTGGGCCGAACGGAGGGGGTTAAAAGTGAGGCGGCGGCCGTCGACAGATCAGAGGGCTGCGATTGGGTGACTAGGTTTTCATTGAAACGTGTGATTGACGTAGTGCTGCGTTAACCGAGTAAAATTGGCGCGTTCCGTACACTCTAGCGTTCCGGAGCGCTTCATGTGCTGCATGGATAAAACTGCCTCTTAGGCGTCCCCTCAGATTAATTGTAGCGGCCGCTTGCGAGCATGCAATCGGCCGGGTGTAGGTGGTGTATTAGCCCCGAGAAGTTGGGGTGGCGCCACCTGGCGGGAGGCGTGGATGACGTCACGGCAAGGACTCCTTGACGCCCGCCGTCAAGCCCGCCGTGACGCGCCGGCATATCACGCGCTTGCTTCGTGCGCTGTTGCGCTGTTTACGTTCGCTTTTAGCTTGTCTCAAGCTCCAGATGAATGACGAAAACAGCATCGATAATGTTCATCGACAAAGAGTTATATGCATTTTTTCTTCACAGTCCCCAACGGTGCCCGCGCGCCGTCGTGCACACTTTGAAAGGGGTCATCAGGTTTGTTGTTACGGGAGACCGAGCGGCCGTGGTTGTTGTGTCGCGCAGCTAACTTCGGGGATGGGTCTGATTCCCTACCACAGCAGCCGCATTCCGACGGGTGTGAGAAGCAACATTCCTCTGCTTAGATACAGGAGCACGTTAAGGAGTTCGAGGCGGTCAAAATTAATCCGCAGCGTGTCTCACAATCATGTGGTCTTGACACGCAAGACACATTATTCACATTACTAGGTTGCGTTGCTCACGGGCGATTCCTTGAAAAAATATGATGGCTTCGCCTCCACAAGTGTTATTTGCATCGGATACATCCGCGATCGGCGGACAGCGTTCTTGCCAGTGTACCAAGCCCCGCGCACGATTACGAAAGCGCATGCAGTATTGGGCTTCGCAAAATATCTCGAAAGCGCTCGCCCGAGAATGCTGCCGCAGGTTTGTTTTTCTTGTGTACTCGCTCACTCATCATGTTGTTTAGTTTCACGTTTTTCTCGCAATAATTTCGGGGCTTCATTTCACTACAAAAACAAGTTGAGGTTGCGG
Source organism: Rhipicephalus sanguineus (assembly GCF_013339695.2). Classification (NCBI taxonomy): domain Eukaryota; kingdom Metazoa; phylum Arthropoda; class Arachnida; order Ixodida; family Ixodidae; genus Rhipicephalus; species Rhipicephalus sanguineus. Next base: position 6,700 of record NW_023614882.1, read on the forward strand.
GAATCCAGGCGTCCGCCCCAGTGGCTCGACGCCATCTTCGTTTGGAGAATTCTCGTGTCTCTCTCCTCTCGACCGGACGGGTGGCAGCTGGTCATAAATCGCCGTCACTTTGCTGCCACCCCGCCCTCGAAGGTTAAACACGGTGTCCCATTGGCCCAGTTTTGGCGGGATTCGGACCTGGCTCGCGCTCGCCTAGACGCGGGGGCGCGCGCCGAGGTTCCGGGAGACCACTTGGGGACCTCGAAGGGTGTGTACGCGTTTTGGCCGCTCCGGCCGGCGGCGATCCTTTGTTCTTTGTTCTTCGTCGCTGTCCGGCGGTTACGTCGTCTTGTCGGGGCTCCGTCCTCGGCGGGCGCGCGCTCCCCTCCGCGGTCTCAAAGTCCCGAGGCAGCAGGGGCGGCGCCAGGATTTTTTTACTGGGGGGGCACCCACGACAAGTGGGTTCCTTCAGGGGGGCTGAGAGGCTGGGAACATATGCATTGTATTTTGACTATGCTTGCTCTTGGGGGGGGCAAAGGGGGGGCAGGCGGAAATTTTGGGGGGCTGGAGCCCCCCCAAACCCCCCACTGGCGCCGCCCCTGCGAGGCAGCGCCTCGCGATCGTGCACCGTATATGTTCCTTTTAAGTGTTCCTATGTCTGTTCCGTTTCTTCTGCTCTGGGGTGCGCGATCGCGGGAGCGCTGGCCGAAGGGTAGGTCGGCTCTCCAAACCTGGTTCTTTGGTTGCTTGTTTTATAGGTGTGCCATTCGCGGTTGTAACTTGTATTAGCGAATTGGTGCCATGCGTAATTATGTTACGTACGATTGGCTGTATCGAATTATTGATCTCTTGTACTAAAATCCCCGCAATAAACCACTAATCTGGAGAGTGTCGCCTAGGGTCTCCCTCGCTGCGCGCGACGGCTCGCCGTCCCTTCGCGGTGACGGACCGAGTTCTCGCGCGCAGCAGTTCGAACGGTACACGGGCGCGGGACGAACGAGGACGCGGCAGCCTGCATGAAGTTCGCAGTGCTCGAACCGCGGTGGTGTTTGGCGCGTACGGCTAAAGAGTATATAGTGAGGACCGTGCGCGCCGGGAGTGAAGACGACGACACCACATTCTGGCGCCCAACGTGGGGCCAGGGGCCTAATCAGCCTCTGGTCGCTGAAAAACCGAGCTTTTACGCGGAGTGCGGTTGTCGCGTCAAGTTCAGTGCGTCCGTGTACATTCGTATCTTTCTTCTCTCTCTTTTCTTTGCATTCATCCGCCGTAAATTACCCTAGGCCCGGTCTCTGTTGAGGTAAAGTGGTACGGAAAGAGGCAAGCGCCACTTTTCAAGAAGTATTGGGCACCCGCTTCAAACTTTCTGCTGCGAAGCGCGGACGAGGAAAGGAGTGCTGCAAGTGGCCACCAAGATCCAACATTCGTTCTTGGTGGCGGGAGTTCGTTGGATAACCTGAGATCCTCGTCATGCCGTTCCGGGGAGACTGACCTCCCCTGTTCTGCCTTTGATTCAGCGATTCGGTGAGTCCAACGGATTTTCTCTGAGCACTATTTCGCGCCCCGTGTTGCTGTTGGTCACGATTTCGGCACATGCCAGCAAAAGGGCGAAAATGGCGGAACAACCGCCGAGCGGACAAAGACGGGTCATAAAACGAGCCCGGTCCGCGAACAGGCGAGCGCCTCAGGCACCCCCCGTCGCGTGCGCAGAAGGGGACGCGTCCAGGGGCGTAGCCAGGGGAGGGGGGGTTGGGGGTTTCCACCCCCCCCCCGGAATTTTTCAGTTTTGCTTGTGTATATATACACGCGCACATACGAACGCACGCACGAACATATATAAAGTATGGTTGAACCCACCCCCCCCCCCCCCCCCCCCCGAAAAAAATGTCTGGCTACGCCCCTGGACGCGTCCCTGCAACCCTGTGACTATGACGAGGAGGCTGTCGTGACGGAAAGCCGGCCGGGGGGAGACAAGACAAACCATCCCCATCTGGGCTCTGGGTTTGTCTCTTTTTTTTTTTTTTTTTTTTTTTTTTGTAGTGGCCCGTAGAGCTGCAAACGGACAGCGGAGTAACCCAGTTGTATATATTTGTAAATAGTTTCTTCGTTTGTCGCTGGTGATACGACGGCCTCCGGGAGGCGATGCGCCGGGACGTGCTGGTATTGCACGGGCGCTGTACCGTTGCTGGTATTGCAACGAGCGCGTGGGGTCCGAAGCAGCAACGGGCGCTGCTGCCCCAAGGGTAGGGGGGAAGGGTTCACTTCGCACTGTCCAGACGAGCTCGGCCCATGCTCGCATGCCACCTCTTTTACCGCTTTCGACGACCGAGGCGTGTAAATAGATTGGCAACCGCCGGCGCAGAGGTACGAGGTTTTGCACCACTGCATTTCTTATATTTCATTGCCCAGTCTTCAGAGTGGTAATGCTTACATTAAGGTTAATTCGCTCTGAGATTCGGCGCGCGGCATGGTGTGAATGTTCGACTATCGCCGTCCCTTCCGCGTCTGTCCATTTCGTAGACAGCACGTCATGGACGCCCATTTCGGTCGGTGTCGCGAATGGGCAGTGTGCGTCCGTGGGAGGATAATCCGCTAGTGTCGAGGTCATACGTCAACGCGCTAGTGAAGACCACGCTTACTATCCGGATGAACTGATCAGACGGAGAAACAATGACAAGAGACCGGTCGTACAGATGTTATGCACGTTAATCTGATTTACGGTGGCGAATAGGGACTTCAATAACAACTGTATTCCGGGCGCCATTTCGGATTGGCGAAAAATGCAGTTATAAAATGCAGAATAAAAAAATGTAGCTTAAGAGTACCATTGTTGCCAAAACACGAACTGTGAGAATGCGCTTCGAACATGGCCCAACGTGCTAGAGCGTACTATAGTAGTCGGGCGAGGACGCGCGCGTTCTTTCATTTACACATGTCGCGTCACTCCCAACCGTGGGCCTGAAATACCCAACCTGCATGGCCACCTCACCTATCGAGGAACGCGGGACTGCACGGTACCTGCGAGTGCGCCGCGAGAGAAGCCCATCGGCGTCCCTGCCATGCACGGCCCGGGTCCCAAAAGAACGCTTGGCGAGAAGCGCGTGCCCGCACAACAGTGGCACAACGCATCCCTATCCACTTTGACCGTAGCGCCACCATAATATTTTGACACCCAAGCTGGCGCGGAGGTGGTCGTTCGGCCCACTCATAACGGTCCTAGTACACTCTAGCGCAGCGGTATTACGGTCCCTAGAGGTATCACGGTGCATGCCGTTGGCGCGGTCGGCGCGGAGAGCCATTTTGGGCGCGCGCTGTAGCCGTATTCAATCGCTAGTTACTACGTGCTACGTTCTCCTGGTTATCTCCTGATTATTCTCTCCTGCAGCAAGTTTACGTTCGTCATTCCACACGAAAGTAAGTTAAGCGCCTTTTCTCACGATGAAGTGCGCGCAGGATGCGTTCCTCAAACAGCCGCGGAAGTGTGGACCAATGCGGTGACAAAGCAGCTGAAAGGATATATACAAAATCCCCGTTTCACAACACACAAACTAACAAACGCGTTCTCTCCGTGATGAGTCGCTACAGTATTATGTTGCAGTGACGCAGTATTAAATATTGCCCAAATTTCCGCAATTTTAGCTAATAGCGGCCAAAATATCACGCGCGTAGCAGACGCTCGCCGCTTTGACGCGGCTTCCGCCGCGGAGGAAGCCCACGGGCACCACGGGTCCGGCACGGCAGCGCCGCGGCGCGGAAGTTCACCGCAAAATGCCCTCACTCCTCCAATGTATTCGCGCGGCGCTTTGGACACTCCCCCTATTCTAGGTCACTCTAAAGCCCCTCCATCGCGTATACTCGGCGGAAAACTCATGGAGGGGCTTTAGGTCACTCTAGCGAGGCGAGTGAGCCGGACCATTTATGGAAATGACCACGTGACCGCGGAAAGCGAATGGCGAGCGAGCGAGCGCGCGAGGGGGGCGGAGCGGGGAGCGCGCGGCGGCGAAGAGACTCGTTCCAGTGACTTTAGCGACCGACTTGATGACGCGACCTCTATCAGATCCCGGTGCGCATCTGGCAGTTCTGTCCGTAGACTGCAAAATAGACACATAATAAACCAGTATGGCGTATGAGGAAAGCACTACTCTTAATTTGCGGCACGCTAACAAGTTATCGTGCCCCTGATGAGATGGCGGAGGTCAGGGGCGTAGCCAAGGGGGGGGTTGGGGGGGTTCAAACCCCCCCGAAATTTTTCAATTTTGCTTGCGTATATAGGCACGCACACATACAAACGCACGCACGAACATACATAAAGTATGGTTGAACCCCCCCGAAAAAAATTTCTGGCTACGCCCCTGGCGGAGGTCCAAGCTTCCTTTTCGAGGCATAATTTCCACTCCAGCAAGTTTTTTCCTTGCTCGAATACTACCAGCCGCCGAATGTACGTTTATTTCTCCCTCCATAGGAAACTCTATGTGTCCCGTGGCGTTTTTAAAAGCGACTGTCTACCGTCCTTCATCTGGCGGCCCATAGGGTAACGTCGTCCGCATATAAAGGACCATGCGATCATCTGGTGCCCGGGTCACGCAGGACTCGATGGCAATGAGAGAGCGGACGGCGCAGCTCGTGCTTTTATCAACCGAGCGGCCGACCACTCCGACGAAAGCCCATTCTTACCGCGAGACATCCTTGAGCACCAATGGCTTGAGCGACGACAGTACAGTCCACCCCACCCTGATCTATCCGGGCGGGACTCTTACGACTGGCGCCGTATACAAACACATACATATCCGAACCTTTCTTTGAAACATGCCATTCACCCCACAATGTACAGCGATAGCTGTCCGTGGTGCGGAGGCAGGCCCACTCTCGCCCACATAACGTGGGATTGCCAGAACAGGCCACCCGAAATTAACTCGCCGCAAATAGCCGGCAAAATTTCCGGAAGGGAGCAGTGGGAGACTTTGCTCGCCAGCGGGGATCGGGTGGTGCAACTAGCACTCCTCGACCAGGCGCGGCGGGCCGCTCAAGCCAGTGGAGCCCTGGAATAGGGGCCCCACCCACCCGCTCCCTAAACACTTTTTTCTTTTCTTTTTTCCCTCAATAAACGTTTTGATATATATATATATATATATATATATATATATATATATATATATATATATATATATATATATATATATATATATATATATATACCGTCCTTCATCGCTTTTCTGTTTTCTAAAGCAATAAAAAGAATACCGTCTGAACTGTCCAACCTTTTAGCGGTTTCTCTGGAAAGTGAGTAGAAATTTTTAATAAAACAGAATTTTTCGATCTGCGTTCGGTCTTCTTCCATTGGCGTGAAACATATCCTTAACACTGGTTGGTGGACGTGATGACGATTGTATTGCCGGTAAAAATTGAAACCAAAAGCACATGTGATTTCTGTAGGATTACTTTATTTTCGCTGAACACCAATGTATTGAATGTAACAGTCGTTTTCAATGCGCTAACGGTTAAATGAAGCCTTATTATACGATTACGAAACACTTGTTTTGCTGTAATCGTAGTCTATGCGTTTATTTTAGCACTGCTGCCGCAATCGAAGCTACGTGGATTCATCAAAAAGAGGCGATAAATGCACGTCTTCGCAGCGCAGTACATGTGAGACATCCTAACTAAAATCAGGGACTTTAAGTCTAACAACAATACAGCGACACAGTACGACTAGCGTGGAGAGCCGCATGGCATAGCGCATCAGTTGAAACAGACGAAATCGAAGACGGCGCCGCAAGCAGCGCCATCGGGCGTCTTTTTGGATGCGTGAGTAAAAAAAAACAAAAAATCACTCTCTGACGCAACCGAAAGCTGCCTCAAGTGCATAAAATACAGTTTCAAGTTATACATGTTTGTTTTCAAGCAAAATGGGTCTACCTGCGAGGATTTCTTGTCCTACCAGTAGATTGACCACTTCGCTCTTGGGTGACGCTAGCGGTCATTCTTTCACGATTTTCAACATCAAATTAAAAATATAATTCGCTTTTTATGGGGCAAAATCATGCTTGTTGCCGCCGATGTGACGAATGATCTCATTTTTACCCCAATCAGAAAACTTTTCCCGAGCGGAAGGCAGTCCCTTTAACCGCAGGTACTTTGGTGTTACATTATAGGAAATTTGAGACATCGCACCCTTGTGCCCTGGTGCATCGTCTCTCGTCAAATCATTGTTGCGCCTGGGCGCCCCGGTTCGCACCGGTGTGGTTCTAGGAAATTGCTATTATGCACTCTCGGCGCCTGACGGCATGGTAAAATGACTGTTCGAACTTCTATATATGTATATCTATCATACAAGTAATCTCCAGGGCATGCCTATAGCGTGATTTCAGCTCCATAATGGCTTCCGGTGCGTGTACTTATCAAAAGCGCAGCCTTCGAGATTTCTTCCCCGACAGATTTGGTCACTTGGGTTTGCGAGAATTTTATTTTTGTGAAGCTTTCGCTGCGTACATTAGTGACTCTCGCCACCTTGTGGCATGGTAGTATGATACCTCATTTCTTTACTTCTCCCTCCAAAAGCTGATATTCAGATCATTGCCTCGGCCTGTTTCAGCGCTAAAATCGCTTCCGGCGCAAGCACTTATTAGAAGCGCAGCCTTAGAGATCAGCTCTGCTTTTCCTTGTGAACCATTATTGGGGTGCGGGAGAATTTTCTTCTTGTAAAACTTTCCCTAGACGATGCCTTGGAGCCCAAAATTTTGAGTTGTGCCTTCTGAAGGGCTACTTATTAAACCATATTTTAAAAATAAACAGTTGATCGGGAAGGGTATGTTCAAAGAGAAAACAAGTGTTCTGCACATGCATGCAGAGCCTTCGTATGTCCCATCATCCCAGAAGCATCAGCATCGTTATAATCATCAATCGTTATCGCCATCCTGTTTTACTGCCACGTTGTCTCGAGGCACCAGGCTACTGAGTGTAAAGGCGAGCATTGAACACACTGCAGTTATTCCCCCAGTTCTGAGAGGTTATGTCCTCGTTCAGCGACGATCAACTGGGTCTTGTCCAGTGCCCCTATAACCCGGAGCACAAGGTTAAGCGCTCTCGGTTTGATAGCCACGTATCAAGGTGCAGGAGACAAGTCGGTCGCCCATGTCTTAGGCCGTGCCTTTTCAACCCTGGTCATCTCGTGCCGTCCAAGGCGACTGAGTTCTACAGACACCTGGAGACATGCCCAGACCGGTCTTCGACCTTGCCGGTGCCGCAAAGCCAGGAGGGCGTTGAGAGCGAATATGTGGTTCCAGTTGCCAGTTGCGCTAGCCCTTTTGTTCATGAACCCGAAGAACAATGGGAAGTGGGGGCCCCTACATCATCCGAACCACGGGAGCCGTCTGTGCCCCCAGTGTTCCGACAAGTGCACGGTTTGAGTTCTTCGGAGCGACGTGCTTATTACCGCTCGCTTTTTGCAAATCAAGTGGATTATGCGCCTCCAAAGCAGCCAAAGGACAAGGCCACCTGCTACAACCAGTCAACCTACGCTGTTCGGGCCCAGGCCGAGGACAGAAAGCCTCGAAACGCCGAACCTGCATCTCCTAGGACAGCTCTCGACGATATCAACTGGCCCAGCTGTGCCCAGACCGCTCAGGCTCAGTCCGGCCACGCTCCGACCCGAAAATCTTGGGCCCAGGTGGTTGCCTCTACTACCGACAGACAGCCCTGTAGCACCCAGGCCAATGAGCCCTTTAGCAGCACGGCCAACCAGGCCCGTGGTGCCCAGGCGAAAGAGCCCCCTGGTGCCCAGGCCAGACAGCCCGGCGGCACCCAAGCCAGCAAGGTCCGCGGCAGCCAGACCAGACAGACCGGCGGCGCCCACGCCAGAAAGTCCCGTGGTGCCCAGGACAGACAGGCACGTGGTGCCCAGGACAGCCCCTTGCGCGGCACCAAGGACAGCCCATTCCTCGGCACCCAGGACTGCCCTCTCTATGGTACCCAGGCCAGCCAGCCCCGCGGCACCCAGGTCATACAGTCCCCTGGTGCCCAGGCTGGCCGTCCGCGGGTTGCCCATGCTACACAAAATAACCAGCCCCTAGGTGGCCAGCCATCTGCGACTTCTGTACAGACGTGGGCCGACCTCTTCCGCCATGCAAAGCCTGCATCAGGGAACACGGATGTGGATGGAATTGCGGAAAGTCTGAAGGGGCTGGGGAGTGATGGACCCAATGAAAAGTGAGCGCTGATTATGTTGCGTTCGGTCGTTTTGTTATTGTAACTGTTCCAATAAAAATGATTTACCGAAGTATATTATCGATCCCGTTTGCAAGTGTACCATTTTTCCACTACCACGAATTTGTTTTCCAAGTAACAGAACCACCTCAGGACAGGCTGCCTATTCTATAAGATGGTGTAAAAAATGCAAGTTGAACTAGTTGGCGCTTGTTCAGTTAAAAAAATACGCACAAAAAGGCGTAGCCAAAAAAGAGAGGTCTGTGGGATGGGCGGTTGGTGTGTGTGTGTGTGTGTGTGTGTGTGTGTGTGTGTGTGTGTGTGTGTGTGTGTGTGTGTGTGTGTGTGTGTGTGTGTGTGTGTGTGTGTGTGTGTGTGTGTGTGTGTGTGTGTGTGTGTGTGTGTGTGTGTGTGTGTGTGTGTGTGTGTGTGCGTGTGGGGGGGGGGGGGCAGGTCGCGGTGGATATGTATCTGTGCTGATCATCAGGGAAGCAGGCCGGGCTTACCATCAAGTTCAAAAAGCGCACCCCGTTCCTCCTGAGGGCCCCGTCGTCTCCCGTGTTGCGGATAGCACGCTCTTAAAGGGCCCCTGACAGCAAAATTTTTGTTGGTGATTTTTTTACTGTAATTTGTAGCTTTGTGTCTGGTAATCCCTAAGTTAAATCGTAAATGCTCTAGCGTATCGTATAACTAATTCTAGCGTAGTTAATTGTGACCATTGTGACCAGAGGGCGGCAAACCATATGAGGAGCGTTAACTCAGCGTCGCACAGTGTGACCAGAGGGAATGAACCTGACACCTCGTAAAGCAGTGTACAGTTTCCGTCAATGAACCAACAAGATATATTCCTGATTATAGCTATTATGTCTCATTTGCAGTTCTGTGGAGCACAAAACCAGTCACAGTGCCACCAAAAAGTCTATTTTTTTATTTGACTTGTAGCGCCAGCTATTGGCATTAAGAAGAACCACAAACTTGTGATATATGGCCTTTGAGCTTGAAGCTGCCGTACATTTTTGAGGCCACGTATTCGGCCAATACATTCATTCCTGCTAAGCCTACCGACGAACTTGAGTACGGCACTCGGAAAGAGTTCAAAGATATCACGAGCGCTTTGCTGTCGAAGCTTCTAGGGAACAAACTAAGTCAAATGCAAGCATCAATTGAGAACTTAAGGGCCACACAGCGCACGGCGACGACTTATTAGATTCGAGGCGGGCGGCAGCCATTTTGGCAGCAGCGACGACGCCGTTACGTAGCGGAAGTCGCTGCCAGCCGCACGCTGATTGGTTCAGGGACGCCGGCGTACGAAACGCCGGGAAAACGCCGGCAAATACGCTCTATATGGTTCAGCCTTTACCCGAAAACTACCTCGAGAGCAGCCCGATAACAAAGCGAGAGGGGTGCGGAACAATAGGCCTCGCCGGGTGCCAGTCGTCGTATTGTGCACGTGCACCCCGCAAACCTTCCGTGACGTCCACAACACTTGCTTTACTCGTGGAACATCACACGGGGCCTCTATCTACGTCATACCAGGATGTCGCGAGGTGCAGCCAACTCAAATGAGCACTCACGCTTACTTTTAAAACCAAATTAAGATATCTTAAAGGCAACGTTCGTCACCAATAATCAGTCAGATGTATCCCCGTATACAGGAAAGTCAAACAACAAAAACATCTCGAGGTTTCAATTTTGGTGTCAGGGGTCCTTTAAAGGGTTCGACAACTGGCGAGGACGTGTAATTAAATGCTGGTGGAAATGAAAAGACCGTGAATTATAGTGACAGATTCAAGCATCCTTTTCGCGATACGAGTAGGATTTACATTTTTAAATCGCGTTTAGAAGTTACAAGAAACCGGTGTGTCCTGCAGCCTAGCGGAATAGCCTTGACGCTCGGAATAGCCTTGACGAGCTGATGCGTTATTGCGCGCCATATTTATTGCTCAAAATTAGAGTATGTATGTTATCCATCCCCGCTCTATTCTCTGCTGTTTACGAGATTAGAGGAGTTGGACTCTGAGAAGCGGCGCTGGCTTCCCGGCAACTAGTGGAACATGTCGAGGCGCGGCGCATGCGCGGATTTCACGCATGCGCAGCGAAACGCCGCGCAGAAACTAACCGCTATCGCGCTCATCTCCCACTGTTTGCAGCTAGGGAGTGCACTATGTAGTAGAGTGTACTAGAAACGTAACTCTAGGTTATTTGGAGCACATGCTACAAGTTGCGGCATGCGCTGCGTATAGAATATTCAGGTTTCTCGGCGTTTTCTGGCGTTCCAATTCTGTGCCGTTGCAAAACACGTACCATAAAAAAAAAAATTGGCGAAGCTTGCGCTAAGCCGCGCAAGGCTGAAACAGCGAAACTGGACGATTATGAGGACTAATCTGGTTGCTTGTAGGTTGTTTCTGGGCCTTAGGTAGGTGTTGCAGGTTGTTTCAAGGTCGCTTCTGTCGTTGATAGGCTTTAGCTAGGTGATGCTAGGTTGTTTCTACGTTGATTCTCAGCGCTAAGAGGTTCGAGTTAAACCACAGACAGTCACAGGCACGATGCGGATGTGAACTTGCAGAGACAGAACCTCGCGCTGAAACCAAGCGTTTGCACCTCTCATGAGTCTACGGGCACGTCGTCGCTGGCGTAGGCCTTCCGTCGCTTCGGGGCCGCCGTCGCTTCGCAGCCATTTGTTGGGCTTACTGTTGCCTTCATTTTTAGATGCGACATCTTATGCTTGGGGCAGTGTCCGTTCTGCGGCGTCCGCACCCATACTGCGTATACTGCGCATGCGCCAACTCTCCCCCCTCTCCTCGCGTGAGCGCGAGGAGGTGGCGTGAGCGCTGCCTCCGCTTCGTTTCTCCTCTCCCGTTCATCTCTCTCCGCCACAGCTGTGCGCTCGTATATAATGCGGCGCGCGCTCGCTCCCGTTGCACTCTTCTTCGCAGCGGCGCTATGGACGCTCGCGAAGCTGAACGTAAACGGCAACGCCGGCAAGCGAAACTCGAAGCTGCGAGGCTGCGAAAGCGCGCGTTCGCTGTGCGTCCTACATTCTCTCTCTGTACAGCTGTGTGCGAAACGCCATGAACAACGTCGGCGCTAGTTGCAGCGGCAGCGCCACCGCCGCGGTGCAGAGGAAGGCTCCGGAAGCCGAACGTCAGCGCCGGCAAGGGGTAATTCAAACGCCTCGACAACCACCGTCTCATAAGCCACATAAGAGTAGGACAAGAAGGCCTAACAAACGCCGGCACCGCAACACGGAACTTTGCAGCACCCATGGCAACGCCTACAGTGCCCGCAGCTCAGCCTGCAACGCCGCTCAACCCTTTCGTCGTCGAACTGCCGGAAAAGCTCGACTTTCGGAGACCAGAGGAGTGGAAGCGGTGGTTTACACGATGGGAAAGGTACCGCGTCATCTCAGGTTTGAAGAAACAAGACGACGAAACCCAGGTGAATACACTCATTTACGCGATGGTCCGTGAAGCAGAAGATATCCTGGCGTCGCTCAAACTTTCCGACGCTTGAGAAACTCAACTACAACGCGGTAACACGAGCGTTCGCGAAACAGTGCCGCGGACGAACGTGATATAGGAGCGGGCGAAGTTCAACAGCCGGAAGCAAGAAGCCCAGTCAAAAAAAGTCAAGTGGTCCAATTGGAAAAATACCAATTGGCACCAAATGGTTTTCGACCAATTGCAATTTCGCCACCCGTTGGAACGTACCTATTACATCCAATTGGTAAACCAGTTCATATCCAATTGGTAAACCATTTGGGTAGAGCCCAATTGAAACTAGGTGGTGTTTAATTGGTTAACCAATTGAATAGATCTGGTCATCCAGTTGAAGCTAGCTGGTGCACAAATGGGTAACCAGTTGCAGAGAACTGGTGTCCAACTGTTCAGCCAGTTGAAGGTAGGTGGTGTTCAATCGGTTAACCAATTGAATAAATGTGGTAATCCAATTGAAGCTAACTGGTGTCCAAATGGGGAACCACTTAAAGTGAACTTGTGTTCAACTGGCAATCCAGCTAATCGTAAATGGTCACCCAATTGAAACTAGGTGGTGTTCAACATGAAGATCCTTTATTACACAACAGTTGCTCGGTGAAAACATCTCATACAGAGGGGGCCTCATAGTACAGCTCTACAATTCCTGCTACCAAGGTTATTCGTTGTCAAACTGTTGCCCGTTCTGCTTCAGCTTCAGGGAACGAGGTCGCGGATATATTCTCGTTGCTTAGGGTTCTTTCTTTGTTCCGCGTTGCGTCAGCAATCAGACATGCTGCGTGAAAGAAAGATATGACAAGACTGAGGAAAATGAGCTACATGGCTGTAGTACAGAGGTTAACATACTTGTCTAGAATGCTGTAACAGCGCGCTCAATTTCAGACAGCCCACGCTCGAGCATTCACCCTAAGCAGCCATGCATGCAAACGTCGTCAGCGCAGTCCAAAGCGTGCCGTTCGTGTGTTCTAGACAGGTGTGTTCACCTCTGCACGAAGGATGAAAATGTTCAATAAGGTGGTATGCTGAGCCAGTTGGTGCAACACATTGTAGATTGTATAAGCGGAAAACAGCAGGAATAGAAGGAAAGAACTGGACAGGACAGACGCTCAACTTCCAACTGCAGTTTATTGGAAATTTTTCTCACAAGTGCAGCCACCTTATCACAAGAAAGACATGGCCAACAGGAAAGTTCCTTATCCGAACTGCCGCCCTTTAACTATTTAGAAAGCCTATTTCTTTATCATTCAGCGCTACCGAGGGAGCACTGATGCACGTGGTTGAGTTCGCTTTAATCTGTACAGCTTCCGTGATCTCGGTGGTCAGTCTGTGTTTTGATTTGTTAAGAGCATTAGTGCTCGTAAACTGCAGATTGCACCTGCAATCTCTGCAGTGCAGAGAGAGGTGCGTGCCACCTGCGAGAACCTTCCATGACGATGCATGTTATCTGAGTCTGTCATTTAGACATCGGCCCGTCTGGAGGATGTACACTTTTCGGCAGATCAACAAAACTCTGTACACGACCTCATCGGTACAGGGAACAAAGTGCACGGCACGTGTTTTGTGCAAACTTTCTGGTTCACATTTCCCTTCCTATTATTTTTAACCATGGAGCACAGCTTGGCCAGTTTGCAGGGGGCTGTGAGCACGACGTCAACCCCGTGCTTGCGACCAATCTTCTTCAAATTGTGCATGCTACACAGAATGCCCATACAACGTGACCACAATCTTTTCTGTTTTCCTTTTATCCTGGGTGTTGGTAGCATTTGTCCTCTTTAACTTTAACAACGTGCCACCCACTGCAACTAGCAGACTGTTAGGGTAATCCGAGCTGAGCAGACGACTTGCTTGCGGAAACTATGCTCTATGTTATACAGACAAGATTTCTTCAGCAATGAACTAAGGCAGGAAATAGCAGTAGCTATTTTTTTACGAGCTTACTGTGAGATCAATCATAAGGTAACAGACCCTTCTTAGACCGTGGCGAAAATTCCTAGCAAACATGGTCTACTCGATTGAAGTTCATTATCATTCACTCATGAACAACCAGCCAACGATGATTTGCAGTTTTTAGATGTTACCGAGCTTTTTAATTGAGTTGACCATGTTTGCTGGGAATTTTCGCTATGGTCTAAGAAGGGTCTGTTACCTTATCATAAGGTAACAGACCCTTCTTAGACCGTAGCGAAAATTTTATGTGCTATGGGCATAGGCCTGTGCACGGGAACGGGGCAGGGGCACGGGATGCGCCCCCCCTCCTATTCACCTAAGGAAGAGGGAGCGCAATATCTACCCCACATATTGACCCGCCTAGTCACCTAAGAGGGGTGTGGGCGCTAACTGTTACGACTGGGGTAGCGCCCCTCGAGTGCGCGGCGTAGGATCCGAGGTCGTGGCATCCCACCGCTGCCACCACTGTTAGGAATGATGCAGCGTGGCCCATCGCTACCGCCACCTTTATGGTCCGATGTCGTCCCTCAGGCTCGTTGCTGGGAATACGCGTCGTTGTACCCCACCTCTGGAACCGCTGTTGGGACTCGGGTTGCGTGGCCGGTGCGAACACGGGTGTGCATCGTGCTCGGAGTAGTCAGTAAGGGCAAGGTGAAGAAGGAAAAGATTTTATATACAGACTATTTACATATCTTCGCTCTCAGGCAACATGACTGCCAGCCCGACCACGTCGGCTGGTTCGACTCCGTTCGAGTCGTTCTCCTTTTTCTTTCGCCGGCGCCTTTTCCTCACTTAACGGCCGGTATGCTGGCAGCTTCGACGCACGCGCGCGCAAGTACGCTGCCCTCGATATTCACCGCCAAAATCTCAGGCGGCTCAACTAGCCTATCCTCGGTGTCGTCGCTAGGTGTCTGTACTTCTGACATAGCGACAGTCTCGACACTCTCTAACTCAGTTAGCTCGCCCTGAGATGTCTCTTTAGTTTCGGGTGATCTATCACTATCCTGGATAGCCCCTTTTCTCAGGCCTCCGAAGGCGACCTCTGCGTCCTGCGTTTCGCGACTTATCTCGACCTCTTGGTCTCCGCGGCGCGCCTCGTCTTGCGCCTTACGAAGTGCTTCATCCTCATGCGCCTCCGCCTCTCGCGCTATGTGTAGTGCCTCTTGTTCTCACGCCTCTTTCGCTTTTCGAAGCGCCTCGTCCGCTCTCGCCCATCGAAGCGCCTCAGCCTCTCGTTCTCTCTGATGCGCCTCCTCCTCTAGGGCCTTGTGACGCGCCTCTGCGTCTTGAAGCGCCTCGCGACGGGCCTCAGCCTCCTGTGCCTCGCGACGCTTCTCGACCTCTTGGTCTCTGCGGCGCGCCTCGTTTTGCGCTTTTCGACGCGCTTCGTCCTCACACGCCTCACTGCTGGCCTTAGCCTCTAGCGTCTCGTAGCGGCTCGCCATACTAGGCGGCTTATCCCTCGTACTTGCATGTACGGAACTCTGGGGAGTCAAAGCTCCAAACAGCTGAACTGAGCTACCCTCGCGGTCTTCGTCAGTTATGTCCTGTGACTGAACGACAGCCGCGACGCTCTCTAAGCTAGTCAGCTGGGTCTGAAGAGTCTCTTCCCTTACTCGGGCTTTATCACTGCCTTTCAGAGACCCCTCTCTTTGGCCTTTACATTCGGCCGAACCTACATTACCACACTGGCTGAACAACGTATCCCTGACCTCCGTTACTTCCTGCAGGCCGTCTGACACTAAGGCTAAAACTGAGCCTTTGCCACGTCCGAGGCACTCTGCGTGCCTGTTGGCCATCTTTCCTCTTCCCCCATGCGTGCCCTCGTCCGATGTCCTAGCTTTGCGCATATGACTCAAACGCTGTCTGAATGCTTTTGCTGACAAGCGACATTTGCGCAACAGCGCCTCTTTGACCTTGTCATACGATGCAGCGTCCTTCCTATTGAGTCTCGCTATTACATCGGCAGCCTCGCACGGAAGAAGAGTTAGCAACTCTTGCGGCCAACTTTCGAGGGAGAATCCTGCCTTCTCGCACGTTCGCTCAAAATTAACAAGAAAAAGTGCGATGTCCTCGCCAACTTTGAACGGCTGCAAAAGGTCTTCCATCCTTACGGACTCCCTCACTATGGGAACCTGTCTTGCGGCGGATATACGAAGTTCCAGCTCTCTTAGGTGCAACTCATGTTGCCTCTCGGCAGCTTTCTTCTCTCTTTCTTTTATCTCTTTCTCTCTGTTCTCTTGATCTATTTCCTCTTTTCTAGCTCGAATATCCTCATGAGCTTCCAGGGCCTCCTCGACAGTTACCCTCTCTGCCTCCATAATCGGGAGGATCTGCCGTTTCCGTTTAGCAGAGCCAACCGAAATGCCCAACTCCTTGCAAATTTCAAGGAGGTCCTGCACACTGAACTTGTCCATACTGACACTGCACTCCGCCTCGTTTACCCTCTACTTGAAATAAGCAGTCAGACAATCCAATTCTTGGCTGACCAAACAAAGTTACAAGTCTGCAACAAAACCTGCTAACAATAACTTGGGCTAGCTAGGTCTGGCAATAAGAGAGGTAAACTTCAGGCACTCACCACACCAGGGTAGCTGACGCTGGCCGATCCCACCGCTGCCACCACTGTTACGACTGGGGTAGCGCCCCTCGAGTGCGCGGCGTAGGATCCGAGGTCGTGGCACCCCACCGCTGCCACCACTGTTAGGAATGAGGTTGCGTGGCCCATCGCTACCGCCACCGATGTCGTCCCTCAGGCTCGTTGCTGGGAATACGCGTCGTTGTACCCCACCTCTGGAACCGCTGTTGGGACTCGGGTTGCGTGGCCGGTGCGAACACGGGTGTGCATCGTGCTCGGAGTAGTCAGTAAGGGCAAGGTGAAGAAGGAAAAGATTTTATATACAGACTATTTACATATTTTCGCTCTCAGGCAACATGACTGGCAGCCCGACCACGTCGGCTGGTTCGACTCCCTTCGAGTCTCTTCCCTCCCGATAGACTGACCGGCACGGCCTTCAATCCTCTAGCCGTCCATTGTCCTGTTGACCATCCGCCGGCACGCAGGTGTCGACCTTTCTCCGAACTGGGATGCGCCGGCATGAGCAACACGCAGGTGTCGACTTTTCTCCGAAGGTGTCGACTCTTCTCCGAACTGGGATGCGCCGGCATATCTGCTCCCTCCATCGCCCTCAGGAATGCTGTTCTCAGTCGTCAGGCAGCGTGAAAGCATGACGACTGGTATCAGCTGTCGGGGCCGGCTGGGCCAAGACGCCGTTTTCCAGGACTCCTCCTTGTCGGAAAGTCGGCGACATTGTGGCCTTTGTGCTGAGGCACAACAGCGCGAAATCTGCCTCGTACATCGACTTAGTAGGAGAGGGGGGTGGCGCTGCGACGAACCAAATCGCCCCCCACCGCCCTGATGGGGAACCCTGCGCACGCTTATGACTATGGGAGCGGCAGCCGCGAGCGCGCCGACGGTAGAAGAGAAGGATGGACACGGGCACGCTCGCGGCTCGCGCTCATTGGCCGTTGACAGTGAGTCGCGGCCGAGTCTTGGAAATTTCAGTGGCGTACCAACTTGTTCATGAGTGGGGGGGCCCTCGAAGCACACACACACACACACACACACACACACACACACACACACACATTGTCCTTTTTTATCATGTTGCTGCCTTCTGCATACATATATATATATATATATGCAGAAGGCAGCAACATGATAAAAAAGGACAATACATTTTATATGTCATGCCTCAGAACAAGCATACACATCCGTATCATACAAGTAAGTAGTATTTTTTTGAGAAATTTTCGTTGGGCGAGTTGGTGTACGTTCATGTTTGCTTTTAAGCACGAAGTAGCACAATCACAAGAAAGGACACGGGGGGCGCTCTGTGATAAATACATGGTGAGAAGCGCAGGACAAGACTAGCACGGGATATCGGGCAACAAGTGCACTTGATCTCTTCTACTTGTCTTTTGATGCGCCGCTTTCCTAGAATTTATCCATGCACCAGCTATCCCAGCAACGCATTTTAAAGTGACTGAGCATATGTTACTTGTGTCGCTCTCAGTAGTACATTTCGTAGATAAATTGGTGACATTTCTTTTCTATCAATAAGTCGTTACATTTAATTGTGTTTAGTAACAGAGGTAACAAAAACGGCAGCCTCGGTTTTGCTCAATTAGTACTGACATACTACTTGCCAGTCTAGAGGTTTGCCTCTACATTTTGTTTTGTTTGCTTTTAGTCCAGCTAGTGATTCTGCCATGTTATAATTATTGTTAATATATTCAGTAATATTATCAACTGGCCCAACTTTGTATTTTCTGGAACATTATCAGTGTACATGGAATTAACCTAAATGGTGCAGGGTTTATTATAAAAAGGCCACTGAAAAGGGTATGTAGGACGCATTTCATATTGCATAAACTATGCGGTTTTGAAACAGCGCCACGTGGTAATATTTTTATTGGTGGTTATTGCTCGAACGAGCAATGCGAAATATTTATTTTGTAAAGACGTGCCTTGTGCAGAAGCGCGCCGACTGATGTAGGGCACACAAAATTTTTTTGCGTAAAATATCAATTCTTTTACAGATTTTACTCATCATACTCGTGATGTGTTTATCACATATCATGTGTTCGTAAAGGCAGATTAATACCAGTTTGGGTGTGTTAACCCTTGTTACTAGCCATGAACATTAATTTCTAAGAAAAGATAAAGTCGCGCCATCTGCATAGATTACAAATCTAGCTTTGCTATCAATGTTTAGGATATGGTAAATAGCGAGTGTAAACGGAAAGGTCACAAAGCGCTTCCCTGTGCGGTACTCATCTGAGAATTTACCTGCAAATATTACAATCTGAGTTCCACGTTGTAAATACGATGAGGTTCGAAAACTTGCTATGCATCCAGTACCATAAAATTCCAACATTCTTAAAAAACATTGTGGTTGACGAAGTGAACGACTTTGGAGATGTCTAAAAATAGGCCGTGTGCCACTTTGTGACATTGAGTTTTGTAATTAACCTCATGAGCAAGAAGAGCAAGCTTCGTCGATATGATTTTACGGAAAAAGTATTGAATGGGAACTAAAAGATTATAAAGGTCAACGAATGGCACCTTCGGCGTCGCACTTTCACCTTTTATTTCTGAGAGCGGGGGCAAGGAGGGCAAGTGTGCCCTTACAACTCTTCCTCTCAGTAAACCTGGCTATCGTCAGAACCTCACACTTGCATCGACTAGATCTGGACTGGCATAACAACAAAGTCGTCCGTTTTTTTTTTTTTTCTGGATCGGTCTAAGTCTTCTGCGTCATGCCCACAGCGCCTGTTCGTAACGCGATGCAACCAAAGGCGCTAAAACGTCCCATCTCTAAATGACTCCCCACGTATTGTTAGGTAGAAGATCAAGGTACTAAAGTATTTCTGATACTGTCTTTCCTCGCCATTACTTCTTCGCTCTTGGCAGGGGCGTAGCCAGAAATTTTTTTCGGGGGGGGGGGGGGGGGGTTCAACCATACTTTATTTATGTTCGTGCGTGCGTTTGTATGTGTGCGTGTATATATACGCAAGCAAAACTGAAAAATTTCGGGGGGGGGGGGGTTGAACCCCCCCAACCCCCCCCCCCCCCCCCTTGGCTACGCCCCTGGCTCTTGGTTATTCATCGTTGGTCGGCGCTAAAATAGCTTGCCTGTCACGCAACGCCACAAAACCGCGAAACTGGCGACGTCAGAATCACGAGTACGCACTAAACCGCGCATTAGTGTTTATATTCATCATGAAACAAGCGCAATAAGAACGAAGACTGAGAAAGGACACAAGACGGAGCGCAGAAACAGAAATAATCGACAAGCACGAGAAGCGAACAACAAGAGAAATAATTGAAGCGTTTCGAATTGAGAAAGGAGGCGATAAGTGCGTCAGCCAGGCGTCTGTTCTGCTAACAGATTCTGAATTTGCCTTGTACGTGACATGACTCGGTCATTTCTTTTCTTGTTTTTTTTTTTTTCTTTTTTTTTTTTTTTTTTTGTGGTTAACACGTGCTTACCTGCTGTATGCCATCGGTTATCATAGCGGTATTTAGCTGATTCACGCTGTTTCTGATAATAAGAGGTTTGCGGTGACGTGCATTCATGTGATAAAAAGGAAAACAAGCGCTCCGTCTTGTCTCTTTTCTGAGTCTTTGTGCTTATTGCGCTTGTTTCATCATGCACCTTTACCAACATGCCCAACCGGCAGTCATCCTAAGTGTTAATATGTCGAGCAAAACTTGATTTATTTCGTCTTGTTCCGAATGAAAGAGAAGATGGCATCGCGACGATGGTTTAGCAGAGGCTATAGTCGTAGCAGGCGGCGAGAATGGATTTATTTGCGCAAAATAAATAATTGCAGGGCTTATATAATGGTGTTGAACCGTTCGTGCGCGTATACGGCATCGTTCTGTAAACTCTTTTTCTTGAGGATGCGTTTTTTTTTTTTTTTTATCGCCCAAATCTAAGCTACTAAGGTTGTTGCAAGCTACGGTACGATCAGACAGGCGAATAATATTAATTCGGAAACACAGGCGGAATCATCATCCACCGCCGCTCCGCGTCAGCTCTGCCCAAGTAACACTCGCACATCTGCGCGCTCATCGACTCACCTCCGCCAAGGGGATATGGCAGGCAACATATGCTGTACGTTTTCGAAGAAAAAACAGATGCATTTCCTGTGAACTGCAGTAACATTTATTGACTGAAATCTTCATAAATGCTGCCGGTTCCCGCCCTATAGCTTGCGTCGGCGGAGTTGCAAATTTGATTTCAGGCAGAACGGAATAAATAAAGGACGGAAGACAGACGCCTGAGAGCCCCTGCTCAGCTGTAGCCTCCTCCACAATGCAACAGCGCAGGGTATCAAAGCGTTGCACAGAATCTACGGTCCGTCGTGGTGAGGCACGGAAGACGATCTTCACTGCAGAAGCTGGGGATACTTCTAAATCTCCTAATCTAATTTTTTGACAGTTGTGCCGAACGAAAACTTCGTCATAGTTAGTTTGCCACTGCGCTGCCGGCAGTGAACGCTCACAAAAGTGTGTGTGTGTGGGGGGGGGGGGGGCTCAGCCCCCCCCGACTTCTGGGAGTGGGGGGGGGGCAGCGCCCCCCTTGCCCCCCCGGTAGATATACGCCTATGCTTGGAATGATAAAGACGTGTTGCTCAGTGTCTCGTCCTCGTGTCTGCGGGGTTCTGCGCGGCGGCTGGCCCAGACCCCTACAATGCAAACACAAGCGGTCTTAGAACAGCTCAGAACATGCTGCTACCACTGGACGCGTGCAGCTCGCGGCAGAAATTACTAAAATTGCCCCATGGCATACGCGCATGAAATGCACATACGTTCGGCCAACTGAAGATACCTTTGTCACGCTGGTATCCACGAATTTCGGGCGAGCGAAGCATTGCAGATATATGGAGAAGCACTCAAGAGGGCACACGTTTATCATTTTTATAACGGCACGACACGACAAACCGAAGAACTTGGAGCCGAAGTTGTTCAGCTTCGGCCTGCATGACGCCCCACAAATTATGCAGTGGCCTTACGTAAGCTTACACACAGGCCGATGGTTGTTCTTTGAAGACGACAGGAAGCAAAAGTACCAGGGGCGTAGCCAGAAATTTTTTTCGGGGGGGGGGGGGGGGGTTCAACCATACTTTATGTATGTTCGTGCGTGCGTTTGTATGTGTGCGTGCCTATATACGCAAGCAAAACTGAAAAATTTCGGGGGGGGGGGGGGGGGGGGGTTGAACCCCCCCCCCCCTTGGCTATGGCCCTGAAAAGTACTCTCAGTGAGTTCACAGTGGAATTCAGAAGTGACGTAAGTTATGTGGGGGGGGGGGGGCGGTCAGGGTGGTCTGACCCCCCTTGTGGTCGGGCTAGAGGGTACACCCCTTGCAAGTGTCCCCCCCTGAGATATAGCTTTCGAACATCACATTTTAATTACATTAAAGCTGTATCTTAATGTGCTATCACTTGCATTCGATTGTTTAACCCGAATGACATATTTACGAGAAGTATGTCCGAGCCAAACTTCGAAACTTTACTTCACCGACGTACGTTTCTACTAGTGGCTGCTCATTGCTGTTAGATTAAAGGGACACTAAAGGCAAATATTAGGTCCACGTTGATTGCTTAAATGGTGTTCCAGAAACCTCGTAGTGCTTGTTTCGTGCCAACGAAATGGTTATTTTGAAAGAAAATCACATTTATTGGTCCGCGCGGCTTTAGCGTACTTCAAATGACCCGCCTGAACGGGCCCTCTGACGTAGCAGTTGCCGTGTCCAACGTTGCCCACCTTTACTGCCCGGCCGCCAACGCTACGGTTTCTTGCGCAACAGCAGCCATCAACTTTGGCAACACGCAGCCACGGGCCACTCCAAAACGGTATAGTTAATTGTAACGGAGCTTAGCTTGGCCAGCAGGGGCAGTAGAGTATGAACAGTGCAAAAACAGCGAGAGCCAATACGCGATACCGAAACTACCACTGAGACGCGCAGCTCAGCGAAAACGGAACTTTTGAACCCCTCGCGCCGTTCCCCATGGTAACGCCAAAAGGTTCTTTTTTCCATGAATCAAACAGTAACGAACAAGGAACATTTTATTACGTCTTGCGATGCACGGAAAGTTCTTTTTCTATTGCAGCTAGTATGATTGCTAGTGGTTAATTGTAGGGGTGTGCGAATATATCGAGTTTCGAATCGAATAGTTCTTGATCGAATAATTCGATTCGACTTTCGAATAGCTAGAATTCGAAGTTTCGAATAATTCGACAGAACGAATATCTAAGACGTGACAAAGGCCAATGGTGCAACTCGGTTACGGTAAGGTGGCTAAAACTAATGCTGACGTCGCCTTCGTTAAACTTTCACTGGCATCCTGGTTCAAAAGCGAGCGCATGTTGATCTTAAAGAAGACTGTCATTTCCGCACGTAGAAAAACACATAAGAAAACTGTCAAGTCCTTCACAACTTCGCTCCCTAAACGAAGGCACGGACTTCTTGCGTAGTTCGGTCGCATATGCCGCAAGCGCCATAAAACGACCTGACTTTGGCATTCGATTACCCTCGGTGATTGGCTTTGCATGTAAAAATTTGTTCACGCTGGGCAGTCGCCACTGCCGCACCGCACCATTGTAGTTCAGAAACTCCCATCGTTCCGGCACGCAGTTGAAACGCTGCTGTGAACGGGCGCCCGAAGACTTTTGGGCCCTGAGCACCGATGGCGATGAAGCAAACATTACGGTTGTCAGATGAGCCTTATTGCTCGACCATGGGGAAAGAAAACTAGCTACCGTACCCCCCCCCCCCCTGTTAGGAGGTGAGGAGTAGAGCACTGCACAGGCCGGATTTTACGGCCCGGGCCCGGCCCGGGCCCGCTTTATGAAGCCCAAGCCCAGCCCGGGCCCGTGGTTCCAAGCGCGGGCCCGGCCCGGGCCCGGGCGTACATGACCGAACCCAGCCTGAGCCCGGCCCGGGCTCGTCGTTTCAAGCCCGGGCGTTCATTACTAAACTAATCCAGGGCGCGCTTGTTCATGACCAGGCCCGACCCGGGCCCGCTAGAGGATATTATTTGTTGATGATGATTATTAATGATGCCGTGCGCTTTGTAGCGGGCGATCGGACGGAAAATCCGGTGTGTACATTGTGGGGATCGAGAGCGTCCTCCTACCTGGCGCCTCGTTCCCCAGCTGCCGAGCGCGTGCCGGCCGCGTAGCCCGGGCGCACTTAGGCACCGGCAATCGGCAAGATGGCGGCCAGGGCGCCTCTTTGTCTGGGCGAGCCAAGCGTCGGCTCCGTCCCGCGCTGGCATGTCCGGGCACGCTACGCTGGCGCGCTGCGCGGGCCTACGTCACAACGTAGCGCCATTCCCCATTGGGCCGCTGGTGACATCCTCCTCTCCTACGAGCTAAGATGCGCCCGACGATTCGCTCGTGGCGGGGGATGCTCCCAGGCTAGCACGAGAGGTTGACGCGCTGCTCTAGCAGGCGGCTTCTCGTTCGCGTGCTCGACTGCTGCCCTTTGTGTGATAGTCGTAGTGCCGCTGGCAAGCGTACTCGATCGTCTTGCGGAGTTCCCTTTACGGCCTGCAAGCCCGTGACTGTCGTACTGTGTTGCATCTTGGGTTAATAAACCCGTTGTTGCTGTTACCCTGCCTCGTGCGTGGTTTCTGCGCCGTGTCGGAGAAAACGACGAACCCGGCCGCAGCGTCGTCGCACGCAGCGGCAGTGGAGAACGTCGCGTCCCTACACGGTCGCGCTCGTAGGTAAGCCTAGTGCAAACCTATCTCCACATAACTGGCGCCCAACTTGGTTTCGGCATGGCAGCGGAGCAGTCCCTCTCGAGGCGCTCGTTCCTGCTCGATCCCGTGGCGACGGACTTGATCTCGTTCGATGCGGACGACGCCGGCAGCACGAGGTAAGCCCTCGGCTTTCGGCCACCGGGAGAGATCCCGTCTTTGGGGCCTCCTTTGGTGATAACCGCTCGAATGTGGACTACAGTCCTAGCCTCGCGAGTTTCGTGTTTTCTCAGCTGCTCGAGACACACGCGGAGTACGTGCTTTCGGGCCCCTCCAATGCGTCGTCTCCGCTCGCTGGCCTTTCTTTGTTAGCAGCACAGCCGAGTGATTAACCCGCCGCACCAGAGCGTCCCTACCTAGGACACATGGTGCTGGCATTCACACGCTCGCTGGCCCATCGTTGTCACGAGCGTAAAGGGTTGACCATGTCGTCCGCGAGCCAGCTCGCATAGGCGGCACCGTCGCCGCGTTTTCCGACGATCATTTCCTCATGCGCGCCTTGGCGACGCTTTCGGCAAATGTGAGCCACCGTGCTCCGTTGTCGAATTCGTTTGCCCGTCGCATGAGGCATCATGCATCCGTCGGTTGAGTCGGTGCGGAAACCCTTCTTCTCTGTGCCGTTTATTGTCCCCTTTGGGTATGGCGTGCATGGCGGAGAACAGGCGCGCGACCCTACAACGGCGGCGCCTGCCTCGGAGCAATTAGCGCTGCACACAACTGCGGCACGGCTCCAGGCAAAACATTGCCTTCCATCTCGCGAGCAGAACCGCTGTTTCGTGCGGCGCTTCGCGGTTGGTTGTGCGCTGGGAGAATCGCGCGCGCCGACAGCGCTTTGTGCACCTCCCGGGTCTTTCGCTGCCCGTGATTCTCGGTCGCGTCTTTCTCGCGCGCACGGGTATCGTGATTGACTTCCAAGCGGGTGGCTACAGGGTCGTCCCTTTCGGCGCCCTACAACCATTTGCAACCCTCGTAGTGGCTACCGCTGCCTTTAAGTACGGCACGCCACACGAGATTTCGCTCGCCGGAAGCTTGTCTGCTATGTCAAGGGAGTGCAATTGGTGGAGGAAACGGACCCCATGGCGCTCGTCTGGCTTAAGCGCTTGCGCGAGCCCTCGGGCCGCCTCGCGCGCTGGGCGTTGACTTTGCAGCGGTACAACTTCGTTGTGCGCTTCCGGAAGGGAGTTCAAACGTCGTGGCTCACGCCTTGCCGCGTGCCCCCGTTTCGGTGTGACACTTGTGTTCGCCACTCCCGAGAGCAATCGCATCGAGTAGACTCCGGGGCCTCTGGCTCCGATGGGTCCAAATGAGCGAACCCCGACGGCGAATTGACTTTGAGTCGACCGCCTCGGGTGAGCACGTCACTTCAGCCGGTATCCTGTAAGCAGAGAAGAGACACCAAAGGCACAGCAGTGCGATCCGTTTGGGCTCCAAGAGCCGTGCTCCCAAGGAGCGGGCGCGTATTGACAGTCTGGTATTGCTGTCGGCGCCGTGTGCCGTTTACGCAGTCTGGTATTGCTGCGGGCACGTTGGATTCGCATCTGTTTGTCGCCGGCGGAGTTCTCCTGCGCTCCACATCCCACCGGAAGAAGCTCCCAAGGAGTCTTTTAAGGTGGGGGTACCCCGCAGTCTAAGGAAAGCCAACCTCGGCTATTTCCACGACTCGCGGTTGGCCGGACATGCGAGGGGCCGTAAGACTTTCTAAAAGTTGTGCCGTTCTGCTACCTGGCCAGGCATAAACGTGACGCTCTTCACTCCTCGTGTGACAATGCGTGCAGTCTCGTGCGGGCAAGACCCCCGGGCTCATGCAGCCGCCCTCAAACCCTTTCGTTGCCCGCAGCAGCGACTTGGGGAGGGGGGGAGGCGGTCACACAACCGCAGGAAAACTAGAAGGCTGGCTCCAAGCCACGCCATCGGTACAACCTGCGGAAACGCACCTAAGCGACCTTTCTCCCACTGACAGGTAGCTGGACTTTATTCCATACCATGACAGTGAATGGAGAATAAGCGCTAAGGTGCGGCGGCGCACGTCTGGAAGTGGTAGAAGGCCCGCTTGGCCAAAAATACCCTCTGACGTGTTGTCCAAGCCATAACCTGGCAAGCGCCCCCTTTTGTTGGGCAGCACTGTCAGGCAGGCACCCCTTTTCGGCAGGCCGGCTATGCCGGGGACATTTCTGTCCACTCCTGCATCGCCCAGTCGTCCCCCTGCGCCTGGCTCTACCTTGCCACCAGCCTGTTCCAGACCTGTGGCCTGCTGTTCCCTGGTCGTCCCAGCTGTGACCTGGTACCCACCTTCTCCCCTGCAGTCACCTCCACCCTGCCTTACCCACCTGGCAGCTTCGGCAGCCGCCCTCGGCGGCTGGTCCGCCCACTCAAGCTTTGGCCCAGGTCCGAGCGTGGTCGCTCCGGCCTCCGTTCCTGGCTGCCTGCTGTCCCGGCCTGCCGTTCCTGTGATGCCCCCCGTCCCAGCGACTTTCGGCGGTTGGCTGCTGCTTGAAACTGGCAGCCACGCCTCGTACGTTCCCGGCTGCCAACCTCTCCAGTCCGGCGAACTTCAAGCGGGCTGGCTGCCCACCCCTTGTGCAGTCTTGCCCCCGTTCCTCCTGGGCTGTGGACCTTCTTCCCGGCAGTGGGCTCTCCCTGGTGGTGGAACTTTTGGTGGAACTTTTGTGTGGCCATGGCCGACTTTTGGACTTGTACCTTCAGGAAGACGACACCCCCCTGTTGGGCTTTGCCCCGTTGGCCAGCCCCCTTGCGGCTGAGCTGACCTTGCTACTTGGCCTCGGACAGCCTCTTTCACAGGCTGGCCTCGGTCTTTAGGAGGGGGGAATGTGGGGATCGAGAGCGTCCTCCTACCTGGCGCCTCGTTCCCCAGCTGCCGAGCGCGTGCCGGCCGCGTAGCCCGGGCGCACTTAGGCACCGGCAATCGGCAAGATGGCGGCCAGGGCGCCTCTTTGTCTGGGCGAGCCAAGCGTCGGCTCCGTCCCGCGCTGGCATGTCCGGGCACGCTACGCTGGCGCGCTGCGCGGGCCTACGTCACAACGTAGCGCCATTCCCCATTGGGCCGCTGGTGACATCCTCCTCTCCTACGAGCTAAGATGCGCCCGACGATTCGCTCGTGGCGGGGGATGCTCCCAGGCTAGCACGAGAGGTTGACGCGCTGCTCTAGCAGGCGGCTTCTCGTTCGCGTGCTCGACTGCTGCCCTTTGTGTGATAGTCGTAGCGCCGCTGGCAAGCGTACTCGATCGGTCTTGCGGAGTTCCCTTTACGGCCTGCAAGCCCGTGACTGTCGTACTGTGTTGCATCTTGGGTTAATAAACCCGTTGTTGCTGTTACCCTGCCTCGTGCGTGGTTTCTGCGCCGTGTCGGAGAAAACGACGAACCCGGCCGCAGCGTCGTCGCACGCAGCGGCAGTGGAGAACGTCGCGTCCCTACACGGTCGCGCTCGTAGGTAAGCCTAGTGCAAACCTATCTCCACAACATCCATCGAAATGTTGCTTTGCCGGCGGTAGTAGCTCAGTGGTTAAGCTGTTTCGTTAAGTCCTAGGACGCGGGTGCGATCCCCGTGGCCACGGCGGCCGCAATTTGACGGGGGCGAAATGCAAGAACACCCGTGTATACACTTATCTTTAGGTGCACGTTAGAGAACTCGAGGTGGTCGAAATTGATCCGGTGCCACTATGGCGTGCCTCGTAATCATATCGTGGTTTTGGCACGTAATACTAAGGAATATAAATGAAATGTACCGTATGTGTCAACCTCGAATAAAATACCGAAATCTTTATTCCTCCCATGGGAACAACCGTGATCTCGCCCATTGTTAGTGCTGTTAATATATATATATATATATATATATATATATATATATATATATATATATATATATATATATATATATATATATATATATATATATATGTACGTGATCTGGCGTGTTTATAAGGAAACCCACCACGATGTACTTGCTACTTTGACAAAGTCTGGTCCAGCAGACGAAACGTTAGTGAAAATATACAGTGCCAATGTATATCTATACTGGTGAAAATAAATAGCACTTAAACTGTGTTTCTATTTTTATTGCTAAGCTTTGCTAAGAGCCAGCTCTTTGCGCGTGTCACTTCAGCTTGGCACAGTATACCTTAGACCACGCAATGCATAACGTTCGCGTGTGCTCGAAAGCCCGACTTACGCCTTTTAATGAGCGGGTACGAGTCCGGCCCGGCCCGGCCCGCAGCCTCAAGCCCGGGCCCAGCCCAGGCCCGCGGCTTCAAGCCCGGGCCCAGCCCGGGCCCGCATTTTCAAGCCCGAGCCCAGCCCGGGCCCGCCAGAAAACACTTCGGACGGCCCGGCCCGGCCAGCGGGCCGGGCCGGCCCTGGCCCGTGCAGTGCTCTAGTGAGGAGTGCCGCTGCTGACTGGAATGGCAGCTCTTTTATCAACATGCCTGTGCGCCCATAAAAGCTGTCAGATGGGGCCCCGTGTCCACTGCCTTAATTACAGCTGAAACAAAAGCCACTCCCGAACAAGTGCGTAATGAAGCTGCCAGCACGCCGTAGCGTCCCTGATTTTTCCTTTGTCTTGCCGTAAGTGGCGGTACACATTTCGTGTAAATATACTGCTCGATATTCGATTCGATATTTTTAGCCACTATTCGGCACTATTCTATTCGAATTCGATTCGAGATTAAATTTCACTATTCGCACACCCCTAGTTAATTGTACTCGAGACTCTTGACGTCATCGGAATCATTTCCAGAATATCCCACTCGTGGAGCACATCGCGTCCTACATTTACATTAATTTCTCGTAGTAGATTAGTAGAGTACTGCTATTGATACTATTGACGTTTTAGACGTTCTCACAAACTGACCTTTCACTCTGACATAAATTGTTATTTGCCTTTAGTGTGCCTTTAAGCTCCCTGGCCCGGCGCCAAGGCCCATGCTCGCCTTCTTTATGTTATTTCAACGCAGGACTTTAATTTTTGCATATTTAAAATAAAACCTATATTTCTAAGAAACAAAATGGCCGCCAAGGCAGGATGTGTGTTCCCCTTTGTGATTTTTCTGGATTTACGCCACTGTAATTCAGGTTGTATTATTTCGACCTTACCACTGAATCCATCTTCGGGATATCTTTGACGTGAAATGTATTATCCAAAGGTTCAAGTGATCGTGTGCATTCTCTGTCAAAATAATAATAGTGTTAAAACCCTCAGCTATAATCCAACCCTCATGGTTCACGAGGGGCCGCTCTCCGACCAATTATAATTGAGAACCTGCTTGCAACTCGATCTGTGCACGTACGCAATGATCATATCAGCACGAGACCGTGGCGTTAGAACTCAACGCCACACACAAGTTTTGTAACATTTGAGGACAGTTATGACATTCAAAACTAATCGAAACAAGCGAGGCATAAGAGGCTGCGATACCGAAAAGGCAGTGTGGCCAAATTTAGGTACGCTGGAACGTGCGTGGGCGCGCCGACTTCAGCAGACGACAGTTCGCCTGTACCGGAAGTGAGTCATCTTTTTGAAAACTCGCAACTAAGTTTCTCCATATTTCAGCCTGTTTATTTAACTACAACAACTATTGTACACAGTGTCAACGGGAACAAGCGCATCTGATCCAAACACCGCTCTCGAATTATGTCGGCTATTGGCCAGTAAGGATGCTATGTCTCTTGCGACGCGAAAAACAGATCCGTGACGTCAAATGACAGGCGCCCCGCCCACCGACGAGTGTGAGAACCGGCCTCTGTTTGAAAAGAGGGCGCCTGAGTAAACAGCAACTTCACGCTCCGCTTGTAGCCTTTACGCGGCGCGCACGACTGCAATATTTGGCTGAGCAGTTCATAACCGTGTCAGCTTTCCGCAAGATGTGTTTTTTCAATAAGCCGACGGGGTGCTTCACGACCCTTTGAAGATAACTGAAAAGTTCACAGTGCAAGGAAATTCTGTGTTTCGCCATAGAGATATGAATGGCTTTGCCCTGATGCAGAAATGCAAAGTACTGTGCATTGATGAAAGCTGCTCCTCCTCCCCGCCGCTCCGGAGCGGAGGGAACCCGCAACGAAGGGAGAGCAGGAGCACCGAGGCACCCTAGCGCAGACTAAGGGACCTTAGCGTAGACCATTCGACAGCGCTACAGCGGCGTTGAGCACCATAGAAATTGAAAGTGATGCACATATTGGCGTCTTTTTCGCAGCTCTAACAAGTATTAAATACATTAAAATTTTTAAATTCCTCACAGTAAGTGCGTCGCAAGCGTGCGCAAATATTCTTTATTTTCAACCAATCAAAATGAACAGCATAAGCTGAGCGATACCTCACTTCTGGCAGCAGAAACTATTGAGGTACGATGCTGCAATCGGCTCGGAAACCCACTTGGGAAACAAATGACAATATGAAACGTTTTGCTCTCGCCGATTTCACTGGTGCCACAGCAGTAATCAAGACCTATGGCAAGCAAACGGCCGATAAAAACGACGTGCGTAGTGTTGGGTGGCGGTCTTATGTCGGTGAAAGCGGAAGGTGCGTTAATATGGTGTAATAATTGATGCGGTTTAACGTTATTATTATGAGAATAAAGGAACATGAGCGATCACTTTCTAAGAGCCCGATCACATTCTATGATGACTATCACTGACGAGTGAATGTTTTAAGAGCGGCATAACAAAACTTTTAATGTCGAGATCCATGCAGGTTGGGCTTCACGTACCGTACCAACTTAGCGGGAAATAGCAACGGCATTAGGTACGCACTGCACTGAAAATCCGGACATCAGTTCGTCATCCTCCTCCTTCCCGCCCCCCTCCCCCTTGCCCGGGCGCCATAAAGTTTCACAGAATATTTCTTAACGAACACCACAAACGCGAAAACCAGCCATTGGATTCAGATCCCTCGCATTCACCATGAACTTTCCCTTTTCGCGCACAAAGTTACTTCACGACTCTTTTATTCTCAGAATTAACACCGACAAACTGGAACAACGTGCCCGGCTATAAGTGCTTCCCTGTCCGCAATCGATTAGTCTTCCTGTTCAACCACACTTACGCTCGTTTCATTACGTCCTTTTATGCATATCTGCAGTGCTATCACTCCCTTCTGTTATGTCCGGGGCTTTGAAGGCTAGTGAATAATAATAATAATATAATAATAATAATAATAATAATAATAATAATAATAATAATAATAATAATAATAATAATAATAATAATAATAATAAATTCGCATGCTATCTATCCTATAATATCAAATGCATTTTTCAAACGTCATTCGTTGTCGCGGCGCCTTGTTGAACGCAGCAATCAAAGCTGGTCTCAAGTTAATCCAGAAGAATCACCCCCTCCCTCCATCGACATCATGAGCCGGAATTGAATGAACAAGCTAAAGTAGGCCAAAATTTCCAGAGGAAAAAAAAAAAGGACAGCAGAGAAACCCGTACCAAGAAATATAAAGAACATAGCCGGGACAATTCCTCGGCCGAGAACTCTTAACCACGTCACTGGCGGATAACATGACACAAACGTGCTTGTCCGCGTGGCCTTTGTGGCATCAAGGGGCGTTCCATTTTGACGAACACACACACGATGCGTTGTGTCCTTGAATGCTGTGATGCTGTGATGCTGTGACGGCAAAGGGCTGCGAGCCCGCCCGGCCCGGCCCGACGTACGAAAATACAATCGCAGAGAACCTTCAAAAAGCCGGCCCGGCCCGGCTTTTTGAAGGTTCTCTGCGAAAACAAAACATCGTTTTCTGGTAATTTGGCATTTTATTGAGCATATCGAATATGATCAAACGACACGCGACGAACAGTCTCTATTACACAGATTACAAACTGTCGTGCAAAACAGCAAGCAGTCCCACGATTCCGGCTTCAAAGAAGTGCGGCGCTTTTGCTTTATGTAGCCCGCCGAACTGAAGTTGCGTTCGCTGCTTGCACTTGTCGCCGAAATTGCTAATATCTTTTTGGCCGGCCTGTCAAGCTTGGGATATCTCTGCTGCTTGTTTTTCCAGAAGACTAAAACCTCAGATGGACAGGCGGACGATTCCATAGAGAGATAATCGGAGAGCTCCCCTTTTGTTTAAAGTAGCGAATGGGAAAGGAAAAGCGGTAAAGGGCGGTCGCGGAAAAGGCGCTGTATGCATGCTGGAAAACAATTCCCGCTGATTTTCTATATTTCGGGCTTGAGTCGGGCTTCGCGCCGGGCCCGAGCCCGGCCCGATAAAACTCCAAGTAGCCCGAGCCCGGCCCGGGCCCGAGGAGGAAATGCGTCGGCCCGCCCGAGCCCGGCCCGCGGGCCGGGTCGGGCTCGGGCTTTCGGGCTACCCGGAGCCCGTGCACACATCTAGTATGCCGATGACGTGGCAGTATGTTGTACATCGAAAGAAGGTGTCCAAGAGACAATTGACGTCGTTAAGAAATTTGGCCAAATTACCGGAAGTCGAGTGAACTGGGGGAAGTGTCTGGGGCTATGGCATGGTGAATGGTCATCGGTCCCTGATGCTTTTGCCAACATTCGGTGGTTCAGAAGTCCAGGAAAGTAGGTATACCCCTTCAACACTATAAAAGCACCGATGAATATTGGACTGAGCAGGTGCAGCAAATGCGAGAAAAAGCAACACGGTGGAACGCCACTTGTCTCTCAATGTTTGCGCGAGCCACTGTATGTAATATGTTTTTTATGAGCAAGTTGTGGTATGTGATGCAAGTGCTAAGTTGTACACGAATGAATGTGCAAAAGTTTCATAGAGTATTCGCTGTTTTTGTGTGGGGGTCAACTTGGGAAAGATGCAGTAGATCGAATCTGTTCAGACGAGTTAAAGCAGGGGGACTTAGCTTGTCGCATCTATTTGTCCGGCAGCTAGTTAATCGCTTTCTCTTCTTTCGGGACGTGCAAGATCCTTTTCTGCGAACAGTGTGCCAGCTACGCCTTTGTCGCGTGCTACCTAACTTTGTTGTTAGCACTGCAAACATGCCTGGAGCCACGCGAGGCTTTTTTAAGGAAGTTGTGGACAGCGTCCATTTTCTGTCAGTGAG
This sequence comes from Rhipicephalus sanguineus, assembly GCF_013339695.2. Lineage (NCBI taxonomy): Eukaryota > Metazoa > Arthropoda > Arachnida > Ixodida > Ixodidae > Rhipicephalus > Rhipicephalus sanguineus. The sequence continues at coordinate 39,696 of NW_023614882.1, forward strand.
GTTCTCAAATGAATATCTCTTTACAGTCACTCGAAAGAAATTAGATAAAGACATATGTGATATGATTTTTCCAGTGCCTATGTATAGGTCAATAAACAGTGGAGGCGAAGGAAAAGATGTACTCAAATGAGTGAAGAAAATGCAAATTCATTCAGGGGCAAAAACTTTCTTTTTTAAATTACATTCGGGTACTTTATCGGTGCGGACATTCTTGGAAGAGCGGGGTTTTTACATGCAGTGGGGTTCTCATTGTTTTATCTGTAGAAAACCGGAGACAATAGATCACGTATTTTTGCACTGTTGGGAAGGGGTCTACTTCTGGGATGTTTTACAGAGAACGCTCAAGAAAGAGTTTCCTCTGCATCCACTTGGAATCAGGTTTTTGCAGATAGAAAACGAGGATGGGATGCCTTTTGACCTTATTATGCTTCTTGGCCTCCACTGCTTATGGCAGGCGAGAATGGCGGGGTTTCACTGAGACCCTGACAGGCGACCTGCACGTGTGCTTTTTCGCGAGAACATTGTTCAATACATAGATGTGCTCAAACAACAAGACTTTATTCCTGACTGGCTGGCCAGGGTTGAACCTCTGGCATACCTTAAATTTATTTTTTATTATTTTATTTCATTAATTTTTTCATCTTGACACATTATTGTAGCAATGTGTATTATTACTGTAAGTGGTGTCTGTTATTGATGTGCATGTGACGTTAATAAACCGGCAATAAAGGAAAAAAAAAAAAGTCCGCGTGGCCTAATGGATAAGGCGTCTGACTTCGGATCAGAAGATTGCAGGTTCGAGTCCTGTCGCGGACGGACGGCATAGTTTTTTTTCTTTTTCTCATACGTTGTCCTACATCTTACAATGTATCCGGACACATTCTGTTGCAAGGGCGCACCATACAGTTCTCCGTTTCACAAATGTCACGAGGATGGCGACAACTAGATCGGCTCGGGAAAATTCTTTTTTTTTTCTTCTTCTTTTTTTTTTAATTGTACATTGGCTCGGGAAACTTTTTTTTTCTTCCTTTTTTTTTTTAATTGTACAAGGGGTACACTCACGCGTCTTTTTTTTTTTAACCATGCGTGTCAATAATGTAACTAGTTGCATGTAATTGTTTGCTACAAAAAAAAGTAATTTAATTAGCTTGAGCGCTAAGGAGAAAGAAGTCATCTATGTATTGCCCGCCGAACCGGCTGAGGCGGTGCGCTGCCAAGCGCGAGGGCACGGGTTCGACACCCGTGCACTTATATTTAGTTAACAGGTAGGCAATCTTAATCCGGAATGCACGGCTATGCAGTGTGCCTAATAATCGTATCTCGGTATTGCAGGCAGTCACAGTTTAATTTTACAAATAATTAATTGCATGTAATTTCTATACACTACTGACCGAGAAAAACGCTCACATGCACACAAGTAAAATAGGATTGATTTATTGCGCATGGATAAAAGCATCGAGGTCAAAACCTACAAGCGCTAAATGATGCCAATAAAACTACAAATACAAAAGAATGTTCTGCGAAGTCCAGCGTTTCAGTGTTAGCGCATGACATCCCGTACGGAGCCACGAAGTGCTCAACGAAAAGAAGAACAAAACCAAAAGAAGCCGGAGCAGGAGAGAGCGATTTGAAGGCGCGGCGAAGAAAGCCAACACGCTTCCGCTGAAAACGTGCTTCTTTAAGTGCAGATTTTTCTTCGGATGATTAACCCCTTGAGAGTTTTCGCCGTACACGTACGGCAGAACCTTCCCGGTACCAAAGGGTTTTCGTCGTACGCGTTTATTTTTAAACCGCACGCATTCTTCGGTCATTTATTTTGCTTGGCCTGTGCTGCCACACCTCGGGAATACGTGGAATTTTTTTTCATGCACCAATGTCTCTCCGTTGTATCTTTTTTTTTATTTTTTTGCTTCCCAAAACGGCGCACCGGCTATCGCTTGCCCATCCGAGCGCGTTCGCGGTGCAGCTGGTTGAAAGTGCGCGCCCTTTTTCGATCATTTCTCTTTCTTTGCATGTGCTGCCACGCTTCGGGAATGCGTGGAATTTTTTTCATGCGCCGATGTCTCTGCGTTGTTTTTTTTTTTTTTTATGCTTCGCAAAACGGCGCGCCGGCTATCGCTTGCGCAACCGAGTGCGCCCGCGGCGCGGTTGGTTTCAAACGCGCGCCTTCTTCGATCATTTCTCTTGCTTCGAATGTGCTGCCACGCTTCGGGAATACGTGGAATTGTTTTAGTGCGCCGATGTCTCTCCCTCTTTTTAGGGGCGAAGCTCCTTAAGGCGGCACCCGTTCGTCCCTCGTAGTCGTAGTCGTAGTAGTCGTAGTGCGCAACCAGTCTTACGCTTTGACCTCCAAGGTGGTGCCGGTGGGAGATTTTTCCTGTGCATTGTTGAACGATAAAACATTCGCAGCGTGGGCGTTAACTAAAAGCCGAATTCTTCTGTCTCACATTCCCCATTAGCAGCCATTGGCATGTTCCAGTAGGAAACGTTAATAGAAGTAGAAGTGTAAGTGTTAGCTAAAAGCCGACTTCTTCTGTCTCTAATTCCCATTAGCAGCCATTGTTTACCTCCAAGTAAAAATTTTGTTCAAAACGCCGTTGATTGATGAAATAAACCAACGAAAGACGCCAGATGTTTTGTAAAAGCAAAACGAAAGAACGCCAGATGTTTCTAAAGCAAAACGAAAAGACGCCAGCTGCTTAACGAAAGACGCCAGATGTTTTTCTAAAGCAATGGTTTTCTAAACAATGAAAATTCACAGCGTACATGTAAAATTAATGTGAGCTGCAAGTCGTCATAACTCATCGAACCTTTAGTATAAACGCGCCCGATCTCACGTCGGTGATGATGTACTGGGCAGAATTCACGGCAGATTCACGGTTTACCGATGACCCTCCGCAGCTTCGCCCACTCATCATCATTCACTCCGTGGATATGCTGTGATTTTTTTTTTTTTTTTTGCTTTCCAAAGAGGCGCGGCGGCTTTCATTGCGCATCAGAATGTGCGCACGCGGTCCGGCTGGTTTCGGTTTCGTCCTTCGGGTGGTTTTCGCTTCTTGTGCCCGCGAAGCTGATGGCTGTTTGGTTTCTAATCTCTCAAAGGGTGACCGTTTGTTACTCTCTCGTTTATTGCTCCCCGGGGCGCGATTACATCTGTTTCGTGCGGCGCTAAATTACACAAACACCGCCGCCGTGATTACGTTTCCTGTTTTGGCGTCTCGGAAAAACTAACTGCGTCTTGTTGGCGATAAGACGAAGGATTACTGTAGCTTTTCACTCGTTTTGCTTTTCGGAAGGGCGCACAACCATAGAGTTTTCTTCCGTGCGCTCACTGACGCAGTTCGCTTACGCTATGGAAGCGCACGCCGGTTGCTCTGCTGCCGGTGAGTCGAGCAGCGATTCTTCCGATGCGGAACTATTCCCAAAGTGCCGAATCAGAATCTGATTCATTGGATTTCAGTTTGTCAGACGAGGATTTTTTGACGAGTTCAGACTCCGATGACGATCAAGGAGCGACATCTGAAAAGCGTGCGCGGCGAGCCATGCTTCAGTGACTATCACACACTGAAAAGTTTTAGTGTTAGAGCGCGAATATTTTTAACCGGAGAAGTACTCTGGTGGGCTTATTTTTGTATGTCTGTGAGCTATGTTTATTACAATGCATATATTTTATTTACAAGAAGCTGTTAAGTATTTTTTTAGGATTTTGTTTGATTTTACTACGAATAACAAAAATGTAACAACAAAAATGATTTTTTTGTCACTTTACGGTCACGAAAAAAATAATTAGACAATTTTTTTTCTGAAATAGAATCGTCTGAAGAATATATTTCAGCAATAAAAAAATTACACATTTTTGGACTGGAATTCGCGAAAAAATTCGACCCTCAAGAGGTTCAGTGCCGGCAGTGAAAAAACTTGAGAGGAAATTGCGCAGCGGATAAAAACATAATGTGAAGTTGTGAACGAATTTTCACACTCCATCGCTTCAGCTTCTTGCACACATTAAGCAATTTAGGGCACTTTTAAAAATACAAGCACGTAAAGAGTCAGACTAAAAGCCCGCCATTGACGAAGCATGCACTGTCGCCCTATCAGCAAAAAAGTGATGTCTTCTGTCAATTCAGTTTTCTAGGAAACCGCAGTCAGTGGCGTAGCCAGAAATTTTTTTCGGGGGGGGGGGGGGGGGGGGGGGTTCAACCATACATCATGTATGTTAGTGCGTGCATTTGTATGTGCGTGCGTACATATACGCAAGCAAATCTGAAAATTTTCGGGGGGAGGGTTGAACCCCTCCACCCCCACCCCCCCCCCCTGGCTACGCCCCTGCCCACAGTATATGACAGCCTTTCGGGCAGAAGCAGTGCACAGGGTGGGCACCAGAAGCGTTTTCTTCTGTTAAATCTAAAAGATTACAACATATGAAGAGTGGAAAAAACTCCGACATGTCAAGTGGATTTTTTACGTTGGCCCACCTGCGCTCTCCTCGACGGCGTTTTAGCTAGTGGAAGTGAAACGCAATCAGTCTGTGTGCGCACGCACCACGGAAACCTCGTATCTTACGCAGTGGATAAATTAGTCAACTGAGGAATCTCAGCTACGTACGAAAGTGTACGTGACGTGTGCAAATTCGGAAGGCACGAGAGGTGCCCAGGCACTGCCCTCGTCGATGGCTAACTTCGACACAGCCCGAGCTCTGAGCAAATTTAATAATAATAATAATAATAATAATAATAATAATAATAATAATAATAATAATAATAATAATAATAATAATAATAATAATGGATGTTGAACAGTATAACCGGCGGAGCGCGATGCCAGTTAAAAAAATTAAGGCATCTTCGCACTAGGGGCGCCAAGCCTGAAGGAAGTACGGAGTTGGGCAGCCTTCTTCGTTTCTCTTCGGTTTTCTCTTTCTTTCTTTTCCTCTTTTTCTGTCTTTTTTTTTCCCCTCTTTACTTCTACTTATTTCTTCCTCGCTCTTTATCCATTTCTTTCCCGTTCTATTTTTCTTCCTATTTTTCCCCTTTCTTTCTCGCTCTTTATATTTCTCGTTGGCTTCCTCTTTTTTTTTTATTCTTATACGTGGTTTTTGCCTGGGTTACGCCAAGCGGCGACAGCATACGAAAGGCCGGGCCCCTCAAGTGCTCGGCACATAAAACGCTGGTTCTGCCATCGCACGTGTTTTCTGAAAAAAATCCAGACATGTCAAGGAAAATTAAGACCCAACGCCGCCATCTCCACAAATTAAATCAGAGCTGGCCATTTGTTGACTATACATCCTCCGAGATGAAAGCAACTACACACGGGACATTTCTAAAAAAAAAATAAAATAATAAAAACGTTCGTTGTGAATTCAGACTTTCGGTAACGCGCAGTACTCACGCTGTGGCGGGACCGGCAGCATGGGCTAGTTGGTGATTTGTGGCGGTTCTGTGGCGGTGCTTTGGACTGAAATTCTGAAGGTTCTTTAGCAAAACAAACGGATTTTGCTAAACATCTATTTTTCTGGCGGTGCGCCCCCATTTCAATCAAAAAGGAGCTTCCTGATCGAACCACTGATGTTTCATGAGAACTATTTTCCAATTACAGTCTAGCGGAGTCTTTCCCAGTCTCTCATCCCTTACAAAAATGCACTTTGCGTTTCAATTGACCACGAACCGAGGCCTTTTTGACTCAATAGCTGGTCAATTAAACGGCAGTTTCTAATGAGTGCCCTCATTAAACACTGAATTGACATTAGGTTTGAAATAGTCAATTGACTCTCAGTCATTTTATTTTTAATTGACATATCGTTAAGAAAGTTTTAATTGACCCACGGTCACTACACGGTCACTACACGCTCGTTCATCAACGGGATCGGTGTGCTCGTACCTTTTCATTTGAACATCCCTTGTACATTTCATTGCAATAAATGAAATGGTATAAGTAGTAAAATGGTATAACAAGGCTCCGGGGGGGGGGGGGGGGGGCTGGGACGTTAATGTATTCATTTTAAAATAATTTTGCTTGGTGTCCCGACTCCTCAAACTGCCGAAGGATTCCTTGTTAGCAGAATTCCTGTGGCCGTGACGAGACGCAGTCCTTCACAGCGTCCTTGAATTGGTCGTCCTAGTTGAAGCGCTTTCCTTTCAGGCGTTTTTTCAGGGGACCAAACACATGGAAATCCCAGGCTATGAATGCTGGCCCGTTTAACACCTTCCGCTGTCAGAAATCGGATAACGCCCCGCCACAACTCAATCGCCGAATTTTGCATTGTGACAGGCACTCACTGCCTCACACGCACTACCGCGTCCATTGGACGGCGCTCTTTATAAGTTCTTCAGAACTTTAACACCTGTACAGGAAGGAAAAAAGGAGTTTGGTTGTCCCCAAACACCCTTTCAAGTTGGAACAAATACAAATTTCTTGGCGAATTTTTGTTGCAAGTTAGAAATTGTGACTGCTGCAACAGATAGAATTGTGCAATAAATAAATTTTCGTGTCACATCGCTGCCAAATTCTAGCGTCACATATATACGTGTACAACAGGTGTTCAGAATCGTTAGACAGCCTTGAATAAGTACAGCACATGCTGTTAAAGCTCCCTGTCATGTATAATACACACCCCTGTAGCATAATTACAAAAAAAAAAAACTCAAGCTAAAATAAAATGTCAAATTGTGCGTCCTGTTTGAAGCCATATATCAGCAGACAAGCGCTGATGAAAACGCACCCTAGGAATTATAGAAATATGCTTCAAAAGGGGGTGGTTTTGGCAACGTTCTTAACTCATACTGAAAATCACAGTGTGGATTACCACGTTGCGAATTCATAGCCCGTGTCCTCTCTTTCGTCTTGTAGTTCACGCTCTGAATATCAGTATAGACTGCCAACATGCCCAAAATACCGTCCTTTTGAAGCCCAATTTCAATTTTTGAGCTCGCAGTATACTTTTGTAGTGTTTTTCTTTTTTTCCTGCGTTTGATTGTTGGGCCGCAAAATCCGTGGGGCCCGCATGCGGTACGCGCACAGCAGGAGCGTTCTCGACAAGAGGACAATGGCTCCGCGTTGTCACTCACAAACGCAATCTTCACTGCCCCAAATTTGATAAACAAGCCTCTCAGCGAAGGCGCAGCAGGAGTACATGCATCTAAGTGGAGAAAAAACACACACACAAACACAGACAAGAAAACTAAAGAGACAGTCTTCGTGGTAAATGGTGATAGTTGAGTACTTCACTGATGAATTTATCGCACCGTGAAGTCAGCCAAGAAAACGCAACCTCTCGACGGACGAGATCACGAACACATTCTCCAAGTAATCACTTTGCAACGAGTGACAAAGCCGTTCGTGCAACCTGCACAGCGGCAGGTTCACTCATTTGCACTGAGGAATTATGATGACATAGAAGAAAGACTTTCTAGCAAAAGACACACGCTGAATAACGACACGCCTGCAGAAAAATCAGTGCGCGGCTGCTAAAAAACGTTCAATACAAGCCGCACGTGCGCATCTCCAGAAAGTTAGAAGAACGTTTTCACAATACTGAAAAAAAAAAGATATGTATTTTCAGCGTATTATTACGTTGTAATACAGCTTTTTTTATTACGGACGCGGGTTGTCGAGCAACTTAAATGTACTCAATACAGCAGCGAAAGCATATGTTCTTTGAATGCATTAACTTTTAACTTGAACGAGCATTACAAATCACGCAAGTAATTTTTAGTGCACGCAAAATTGACTAAACTGTTACTACGGTCCCTAGAATATACTGGCTAGTCTGCCGTCTCCGCGCCGTCCCCATGCAAGGCCGCGTCCGCGCAACGGATGCTTGCGCAGGGGGCGCTGCGGTCCATCGGAGCGCCTGCACGGTGCATGTCGCGCAGGAGGAATCGGAGGAGTATCGCGCCTTGCCTTTTATTTTGCGCTCCCGCATGAACTCCACGTTTTCGTTCTGTTCGTGTGGGCAGAGGCTGGAACATCTTGAACCGACCAAACATTGCATTGAACGTCGTCTCTTGTCTGGACACTGCCGTGATCACACTAAGATCAGTGGTGGATCCAGACACTCATTTAAGAGCGCGCAGTTACTGGAAGCAACACCAAAGGGCCAAAAATTGGCTTTCATTTTTTTTTCTTAAGGAGTTACTGTTATCACAAGACTGTCATCATTATATATATGCTGTTAAATTGTCTTTACGAAGGTACCAAACATTTCTAAGATCAGTATTTAATAAGCAAACAATTCTCAGAGTAAGAACGTTACTTCAGATATATTTAGTGTGCTAAAGTCTCGTAATCATAAAGGTTGGTTCTCGATGTGTTACGGAGACAATAAACGCAATGCAGTTCTCAGAATGGGTGAGTATATTAATTACAGATATGTTGGAGGAGATTTTTTTTTAACGATAAGCTAAGTTCATGCGATTTCGCTCAAAGTGTTATTAGATCTATTTACTGTCCTACAATATATATATATAGACAAAACTTTATTTTTGTCCAAGCTTGCTGCGGTCCAGGGAGGCGGCAGCCGGGAGACTATATAGCTATAGTGCCTAGAATATACTGTATACATTCTAGGCACTATAATATATCTCTACAATGAAGCCACAAATAAGTTACGCCTCCAACAGGCTGAGACATTTACAGCAGAAGCTTGGCACATCAGAACCATGTGTATCAGCCGAAGAACAGACATATGGTATCTTTAAATTTCCATGAGTACCTTGCCACAAGGTTCGAAATTATAAAATGAAAGGAGTGTTGGCTTTCATAATGTGCGTTGTATTTGGTTTTTGGCTCCTCCACTGAAAATATATAGCAGGGGCGTAGCCAGAAATTTTTTTCGGGGGGGGGGGGGGGGGGGGTTCAGCCATACTTTATGTATGTTCGTGCGTGCGTTTGTATGTGTGCGTGTATATATGCGCAAGCAAAATTGAAAAATTTCGGGGGGGGGGGGTTGAACCCCCCAACCCCCCCCCCCCCCCTTGGCTACGCCCCTGATATATAGGTTCGTTCTTCAATGACACTGTTGCACGCCGAAATGAGCGGGAAATATGCTCGAAGCGCAGCACAAGAACACATTCGCGGCACAAGAAATACTCAACCAGATGCATCGTTCAATGTCAGTTTGTGGACTGCTCGCCCACCGCACATGTTTCGCGCTGCTTATTTATTTCGTTTGCTTTTTTTTTTTGAGGTATAGGGATAGCTGACCGTTCTCTCGCATCGTAGTACAAGGTATTCGAAATCGGTTACATTTCCAAAACAGAGAACACACATGACAGACTCGCGCTGCTTTTCGCCTTTCGGCTATTCACGTTTAGGTTGTTCTTACATGCCCTCGTGAAAGTATCAAAATAAAAACACTATTTTTTATACGCTTTAGACCACCGAAAAAGAGCCTAAAGTGTCCCTCCAACAAGCGACGATCGAGGATTCGTCACTGTACGATGGATTCACGTGAGAAAAGAAACAGATGGTTTCATTCCTTCCAGGCTGTCAAAGTGTAGGTGATGCCAAGCATCACGAATGCTCATATCCATTCCAATGCATTTGAAAAATTAAGGATGGCACCCTTTTCAACTTTTCGGCGATGAATTAAGTCATTGGGAGTTTATTTTTGTGTTCCGACAAAGTCGAGAAAGCTTGTGGCCCCGTGGAGCCAATTCTCAAAGCTTTATTAAAAATATGAACAGGTTAATTAGAATAATGACCTCCCGAACGCCAAAAAAAGCCCTCTACCCAAATTCACCTAACTGTGCGCTTCTGAAAGAATTTCTGGGTTATTTAAAAGAATGTATTAATAATATTAATAATAGCTGGGGTTTAACGTCCCAAAACCACGATATGATTATGAGAGACGCCGTAGTGGAGGGCTCCGGAACTTTCGACCACCTGGGGTTCTTTAACGTGCACATAATATTTAAAAGAATGGGAGACACATATGCCACCAACACAATTGGCGGTTTCCTTTCATCGAGCACAGCAGAAGGGCTCCGTGTCACAATTGAGAGCACAGTGCAGCTGCTCGAATTCCTCAGGTCTGCTGGTTTTAGATATTTGATGACCTCAAATTTGAGCCACGACAAGCTGGCAAATATATTTGGAATTTTTCGGCAGTCTTCTGGCACAAATGATCATCACACTGCTGCTCAGTTTTTGATTACTATAAATGCCCTTGCATTTTACAACCTCGCAAGACCACCAAAGTCGGGGAACTGTTCGCCGCAAGTCATCAGCTATCTTTTATCTGGGAATGACATAAAGTCACACACGCCTGCCACAATTGACGTCGTTGACAGCCTCATTGATGATGGAGACTTCAGTGGCGCGGAGACTGCACTAGCGTCAGGCACAGACCACAGTGCATACGTGGAAAAAAAAAGCCACGATATGCTGACTTACTACATTGCTGGTTATGTGGCGCGTAAGACACTATAAAGAAGACACAGTGCCAGACTTGTGCAACATGTCTTACATCAGACAGAAACACAGCTACGGGGAGTGATCAGGCCTTCCTATTCACAGCGCACTTTGATAACGGAGGCCTGATATACCCCTCCGGACTATTCAAAGCAGCTATTGCAAAACTTGAAAATACCTTTACCACTTATTTCAGCGTGAGTAAGCTGCATGAAAAGAGCATTGTGGATTTCAGCGCTTTCTTGAAAAAAACAGATTTGCCTCATCTGGGATGTGAAGAACATTTAAATTTTTTCATCACAAAAAGCCTCCATGAAGTTCTGCATTTTACTTAGATTCCGCTTCTTCACGAAATCACTGAACTGCGAAAGAGAATTAAAGCGGCAAAGAATTAAGCTGCTAAAGACGAGAAGATCCAATTAAATGACGCTGACGAAACCCATGTCAAGGAACCAATAAAGATTAAAAATTCTGATGCTCTCAATTCTGTCTCGTGAAGTGATAAGCAGGACGGATGCACTGAGGGATGGTGGTCATCACTGGGAAACTTGTGTGACGCCAGACTTCGTGCTCTTCTGCAACTTTAACTAGCGCTAAGGTATTCCTTACTTATTTGTACTCAATATCACGTTCTGTAATAAAAGCAAACACCGCAGGCCTTCGACGTGAAAAGGTAAGCAAACGCGAGAGCGCGGTTGTAAACGGCTCCGCCAGCCCACCCGTAAGCGAGAGTCGCGGGCGGGGCGTCTGCTCAAGGAACTCCGATTGCGCGCAGCGCCACCGCCGCAGGCATCCCCGAGAGGACGCGGCGGAGAGCGGAGACGGCAGACTAGCCAGTATATTCTAGGGACCGTACTGTTACTACGGTCCCTAGAATATACTGGCTAGTCTGCCGTCTCCGCTCTCCGCCGCGTCCTCTCGGGGATGCCTGCGGCGGTGGCGCTGCGCGCAATCGGAGTTCCTTGAGCAGACGCCCCGCCCGCGACTCTCGCTTACGGGTGGGCTGGCGGAGCCGTTTACAACCGCGCTCTCGCGTTTGCTTACCTTTTCACGTCGAAGGCCTGCGGTGTTTGCTTTTATTACAGAACGTGACATTGAGTACAAATAAGTAAGGAATACCTTAGCGCTAGTTAAAGTTGCAGAAGAGCACGAAGTCTGGCGTCACACAAGTTTCCCAGTGATGACCACCATCCCTCAGTGCATCCGTCCTGCTTATCACTTCACGAGACAGAATTGAGAGCATCAGAATTTTTAATCTTTATTGGTTCCTTGACATGGGTTTCGTCAGCGTCATTTAATTGCATCTTCTCGTCTTTAGCAGCTTCATTCTTTGCCGCTTTACTTCTCTTTCGCTGTTCAGTGATTTCGTGAAGATCGAAGCGGAATCTAAGTAAAATGCAGAACTTCATGGAGGCTTTTTGTGATGAAATTTGAATGTTCTTCACATCCCAGATGAGGCAAATCTGTTTTTTTTTTTCAAGAAAGCGCTGAAATACGCATTGCTCTTTTCATGCAGCTTACACACGCTGAAATAAGTGGTAACGCTATTTTCAAGTTTTGCAATAGCTGCTTTGAGAGGTCCGGAGGCGTATATCAGGCCTCCGTTATCAAAGCGCTGTGAATAGGGAGGCCTGATCACTCCCCGTAGCTGTGTTTCTGTCTGATGTGAGACATGTTGCACAAGTCTCGCACTGTGTCTTCTTTATAGTGTCTTACGCGCCACATAACCAGCAATGTAGTAAGTCAGCATATCGTGGCTTTTTTTTTCCACGTATGCACTGTGGTCTGTGCCTGACGCTAGTGCAGTCTCCGCGCCACTGAAGTCTCCACCATCAATGAGGCTGTCAACGACGTCAATTGTGGCAGGCGTGTGTGACTTTATGTCATATTCCCAGATAAAAGATAGCTGATGACTTGCGGCGAACAGTTCCCCGACTTTGGTGGTCTTGTGAGGTTGTAAAATGCAAGGGCATTTATAGTAATCAAAAACTGAGCATCAGTGGGATGATCATTTGTGCCAGAAGACTGCCGAAAAATTCCAAATATATTTGCCAGCTTGTCCTGGCTTAAATTTGAGGTCATCAAATATCTAAAACCAGCAGACCTGAGGAATTCGAGCAGCTGCACTGTGCTCTCAATTGTGACACGGAGCCCTTCTGCTGTGCTCGATGAAAGGAAACCGCCAATTGTGTTGGTGGCATATGTGTCTCCCATTCTTTTAAATAACCCAGAAATTCTTTCAGAAACGCACAGTTAGGTGAATTTGGGTAGAGGGCTTTTTTTGGCGTTCGGGACGTCATTGTTCTAATTAACCTGTTCATATTTTTAATAAAGCTTTGAGAACTGGCTCCACGGGGCCACAAGCTTTCTCGACTTTGTCGGAATACAAAAATAAACCCCTAATGACTTAATTCATCGCCGAAAAGTTGAAAAGGGTGCCATCCTTAATTTTTCAAATGCATTGGGATGGATATGAGCATTCGTGATGCTTGGCATCACCTTAAGCGTCACACTTTGACAGCCTGGAAGGAATGAAACCATCTGTTTCTGCTCTCACGTGAAGCCATTGTACAGTGACGAATCCTCGATCGTCGCTTGTTGGAGGGACACTTTAGGCTCTTTTTCGGTGGTCTAAAGCGTGTAAAAAATAGTGTTTCTATTTTGATACTTTCACGAGGACATGTGTGCTCGCTACCCGCTTGCCAAAGGGAGACCTATACCGAAGAACAACCTGAACGTGAATAGCCGAAAGGCGAAAAGCAGCGCGAGTCTGTCATGTGTGTTCTCTGTTTTGGAAATGTAACCGATTTGGAATACCTTGTACTACGATGCGAGAGAACGGTCGGCTATCCCTATACCTCAAAAAAAAAAAAAGCAAACGAAAGAAATAAGCAGGCGCGAAACATGTGCGGTGGGCGAGCAGTCGACAAACTGACATTGAACGACACATCTTCGCGAATGTGTTCTTGTGCTGCGCTTCGAGCCTATTTCCCGCCCATTTCGGCATGCAACAGTGTCACAAAAGAACGAACCTATATATTTTCAGTGGAGGAGCCAAAAACCAACTACAACGCACACTATGAAAGCCAACACCCCTTTCATTTTATAATTTCGAACCTTGTGGCAAGGTACTCATGGAAAAGATACCATATGTCTGTTCTTCGGCTGATACACATGGTTCTGATGTGCCAAGCTTCTGCTGTAAATGTCTCAGCCTGTTGGAGGCCCAGCTTATTTGTGGCGTCTTTGTAGAGATATATTATAGTGCCTAGAATATACAGTATATTCTAGGCACTATAGCTATATAGTCTCCCGGCTGCCGCCTCCCTGGACCGCAGCAAGCTTGGACAAAAATAAAGTTTTGTCTATATATATATATATATATATATATATATATATATATATATATATATATATATATATATATATATTGTAGGACAGTAAATAGATCTAATAACACTTTGAGCGAAATCGCATGAACTTAGCTTATCGTTAAAAAAAATCTTCTCCAACATATTCTGAGAACTGCATTGCGTTTATTGTCTCCGTAACACATCGAGAACCAACCTTTATGATTACGAGACTTAGCACACTAAATATATCTGAAGTAACGTTCTTACTCTCAGAATTGTTTGCTTATTAAAAACTGATCTTATAAATGTTTGGTACCTTCGTAAAGACAATTTAACAGCATATATATAATGATGACAGTCTTGTGATAACAGTAACTCCTTAAGAAAAAAAATAAAAGCCAATTTTTGGCCCTTTGGTTTTGCTTCGAGTAACTGCGCGCTCTTAAACGAGTGTCTGGATCCACCACTGATCTTAGTGTGATCACGACAGTGTCCAGACAAGAGACGACGTTGAATGCAATGTTTGGTCGGTTCAAGATGTTCCAGCCTCTGCCCACACGAACAGAACGAAAACGTGGAGTTCATGCGGGAGCGCAAAATAAAAGGCAAGGCGCGATACTCCACCGATTCCTCCTGCGCGACATGCACCGTGCAGGCGCTCCGATGGACCGCAGCGCCCCCTGCGCAAGCATCCGTTCGCGGACGCGGCCTTGCATGGGGACGGCGCGGAGACGGCAGACTAGCCAGTATATTCTAGGGACCGTACTGTTACCGAAACATTGGCCCAAGCAACGTAATTGTGGCCAGACTTTAATGTTACTTCATTGTGTACAGATATCAATGCTAAAAATCTCCTTTCTTTAAATCCTCACTCCAACATTCAAAGTAATATATTCGCAAACGCAAAAAAATTTTTAATTAAATAATTTAATATTAGAAAATTGATTGGATTTTGTTTTATATCAATAACTTTGAAACTGCCATTTCCGCCAATTGCATTTGTTGCCAAACTTCAAGGTTAATTTAGGGTTGCCAGACTTTGCACTGATGTTACAACTTTTATTTCAGTAATTGTAGACTTTCATATTCATGGGGCCGCAATAAAATAATTAGTGCATTAGAAAATTTTTCACACTCTTTTTTTACTACTGCTTATGCAAATTTATTTTCAGTGTTGCCTGATTTTAATGTTGTTAAATGGACAGCGTGGCCAGATTTTCAGTAATAAAACATGGATATAAACAATTTGTAATGGAACATTATTTTGTATATTATGAATGGCAACACGTTTACATGCCCGCTATAACTTCTTTTGTAAAGATTTGTTATTGTAATAGCGGTAATCAATGTATATTGCAGCGCATCGGCCTCTGAGCCACGGAGATCATTAGTTTCTTGTTTTCTTCCTCATACTGTTAAATTTCCTGTTTCTTTCGTTGAAAAGTGATTCAGACCAAAAGCTTGCTTTGTTGCAGAAAATCAGGCACTCGCATGGGAAGATCTTGCGTCGCTTCGTGAGTATGCGCGCGAAATAGAAATGGTACCTAAAAGCCTAAAACAGTGCCATCACCCCTCAAGACTAGGCGAACTGGTAGCAGCCCGAGTGGCACGAAGAATTTCCGCGTGCCTGGTTTTATTAATTATCGCATGCGGAGAAGTGTGAACTGCAGGATCGTGAGTACAAGGTTTCCAGAAGACCTCGACGCCGAAAAGCAACAACTCACTCCTGAAAAGAGTGCTTGAAGTCAGGCGCATAGCCAGAAATTTCTGTCGGGGGGCGGTTGCGGGGTCGGTCAACGATACTTTCTGCATGTTCACGCGTGCGTTTGCATGCATGCGTGTGTGTACATATGCAAAATTGAACATTTTTAGAGGGGGAGTTAGAGCCCCACCCCCCTGCTACGCCAGTGTTGTGGGTCATGTCATTTGTGATGCGCCTCGGCCTGACACGTTACAGTTATATGGAATAAATTAAGCATTATTTAGTGCATCACAGGCACGTAGGCAAGGGGGGGGGGGGGCCGGGGGGCCCGGGCCCCCCCGGAAATTCGTCCAGCCTTTTATGTTCCCGGGCACTTTTTTTTTCTTTTTGTCATGAAAAGACTTTCTTTCGAATAATTAGTCCTTGGGCCCCCCCCCCCCCCGAAAAAAAATCCTGGCTACGTGCCTGGTGCATCATAAATATAGCCATGATGTGTGTGTGCAAACATGATTTTTCAGGCATAAATAATCAAAGGTGCCTCCTTAGAGGCTTTGACATATTCGCCCCCCATAAAATTGGTGTGTGCTAAGGTTAGACTAAATTTTGGTCTCAGGCTTGCATAATCAAGCTTCCAATCAGGACCTGGGAATTTTTTTCGGGGTGGGGGGGGGGGGGGGGTTGTGTGTAAAACGGTTAACTTTGTGAACTGATGGTTGCTGTGAAGGCGTGTAAATATTTTAGTATCACCCGAAAAGTTAAAACATGAAAATATTTCGGGAGGGGGGGGGGGCTCAGAACACCCCCCCCCCTAGTTATGGCCCTGCTTGCAGTGTAGTATCTTAGAGTTTTTAAAGTTTGAAATTTCCAAATGGATCTAGTTGGAACCAATTGGGAAATT
The DNA here is from genome assembly GCF_013339695.2 of Rhipicephalus sanguineus. Classification (NCBI taxonomy): domain Eukaryota; kingdom Metazoa; phylum Arthropoda; class Arachnida; order Ixodida; family Ixodidae; genus Rhipicephalus; species Rhipicephalus sanguineus. The sequence goes on from NW_023614882.1 coordinate 56,059, forward strand.
TCCATTTGGGTTTGGGGATACCCATTGAAAAATTCCAGCAGGCCCAATATTGGTCGCCCCATTTGTTATGGACGGGTCTGACCAACAAAGCCAATTGGTTTGACCAATAAAGTCAACTGGTCAGGTTAATCAATCCCATTGGCAATCTGAGCAGCTCTGAATTAAGAGTCTGACATGTTAATCTCACTGTAGACACATCAATAAGCTTTGAAATAGTTCACCATCAAGACATAAGAAACCGTGTTGTTGAATTGCATGAACTTGTTGGATTGCATGTTGAACTGCATGAAGGCGGACAAATGTCAAACAAAAAATTGCTCCACAAATGTCACGTTCATTTGACTATATAAATGTAATCTTGCTCGCCATACCAGCAATTCCGAAGATGAACTAAATTCTGCTCCTCATAGACCATACTATATCTTGTTTCAGGAGTCATGGTGTAACTGTAAACCTATTTCTATGAACTATTTTCTTGTTTCACAGCTTTACTAGTTTCTGTGACATCCACTTGAAACCAATTAGCATATCAGTGAAGTCCAATTGTAACCAAGTGGTTGAATTGCCATCAGAAACCATCTGATCTGGAGGGATCCTGAACCCATTCCCATTTATAAATTTTGCCATGCAACTCTTGATTAATCATTCAATCAACCTGACCCCTCATGCATATCTCTCAACTAGATATGAACTGGAACTAACACCAATTGCGCATGTAATGAGGCCCAACTGAAACTGTCCTATAAAGCACTAATTGGACCCATAGCAATCTCCAACTGGTCTCAAATAACAATGTCAGATTCGAATGCTGAATACCACTGTTCCAGTATGTGTTGACCCCAACTGGGACTGCACAATCACCTGGACTATCCAACATTCCAACAGGGTGGCAAAATGGAAAATTGCCATTTGTAACTGTCAATTCAACTGAAGTGTGAGGTCCCAATTAGTTTCCAGTTCATTCCAATTTGGGGCCACTGCTAATAAATGGCAGGGCAAGTTCGACCAACTGACTTTATTTACTGTGTTTGAGAACCAACTGCAGTAGAGCCAATAGGTTAACATACCAATTGGGCATTTCAGATCATCCCTTTCAAACCCGTTGGATAAAGGGTCAAACCATCTGGGACCAATTCAGATGAATTGGAAGTTGCAGTGGGTGTCAGTGGTGTTTTTTTAATGGGATTGAAAGAGCACTTAATTTGTCAATACAATACATATGTACCTTATAAAAGAACAGCTCTGAACCTGCTCCATTAAGTGCCTATTTTAATAATTTAGCAAGTGCTAAGCAATCTGGAACAAAGCTTTCTTAAGTGTGAAGGAATATAATGCATAGCATGAGAAAGAGATAATATTCATTAACAATCACTAGTCCAGTATGTCTCCCTGTTTGCCTGTTTCCTTGTTTTGAAAACAATACATAATGGTATAACACATTCTTGGTGCTCAGATTACGGTTCAGTATCTCGGTTAAGCCACCCATATGGCATGTATGTTTCACTGAGCAATACTATCCAATTTTTTTTTTAATATCAGTCTTCACAGATTGGCAGGTATGCACTTGTTAAAACCTTGATCCATTCTATACTCCCCAAAAAGCAGCACTAGAAGCCTTGTGATGCCTCTTTTTTTTATTACTTTCAAAACATACAGATAATTCAGTGGTTTGATGGCCACATGATGTTACTCTGCTTTGCGAACCTCAGACAGACTAATTGATTTTATTTGCAGTAATGACAGAAACTATACAAAATAGTGGCAAACACTTGACGATTCAGTTGAACCGTTTTAAAACAGGGCTGCCATAGAGAAGATGAAAGTTGCAGATGCTGTTAAAAGAAACTATTCAGAAGCATTCAATGGTACAAATTCTACACTGCGTTCATTGTGTATGCAGGGAATAAGACTGCATGACCATGGTTTTATTTACTGTGTAGTTGTACATATTCGTTGTATTTTGATGTTGCACCAAGATGTTCTACCTCGTATCCTCCCAAGTTCAACGGCTGGGCAGTATAAAAAATACACGTATCTAAGAAATTGTCTGTGTCTGTATCATGATATGTTCGGCTGGATCAGTATGTATTTTCACCACACCACACCACTGATATCATGGGTGTTCAGATAAAAGATGCACCTGTGGCAGGCGTCAATGACCTGGCTTTAGCAATGCAGTACAATTAAAGTTTCACGTTAAAGACATCTAAAAGACACATTCATGCTAATTTTGCTAATAACCAAGCAACGAAAAAGGCAGAAGCTGTGCAGCAATGGTGATATTAATTATTATGCTTAATGATTACTTAATGAGTTTTTATAGCAAGGAAAATATTCAACATGTTTTCCCACATACAAAAGCATCCGTACAGAGGTAGACAGTGATGTATTTATTCTGTCAAAGGCACTGGTGTGTAATAGTGTATTGTTCGACTACAATCATCTCAGTATATTGTATCTGCTGTCGACCTGCAGGAGTAATAAACTGATGTACTGAAGAATATTAAGTATCGTATCAGGTACAGCTATTCTGTTAGTATCCTGTATCTGTGTTTCAATCATCTCCCTATATTGTATCTTTGCCCAGCCCTGCTCACAACCAGCAGCAATATAACAAAACAAGGACAACACCAGAGGATGACAGATAACAAGACTAGGCATTCTCAGTTTTTATTGTTAATGTACATTTGCACAATAGGCACTGCCAGAGAGCATTTAGAATAAAGGCTATTAGTTGTTCTTTAAAAAACGTGGGTGTGCGGAAATAGCATACGGGTCCATCCTTATTTCATGCCTCCAAGGGAAACTCATGAGAATGCCTGTCTCAGCAAAACAAAATCTAGGTTATCAAAATTGTCCTCTCCCTCAGGAACGCACTGCAGCTACCTGCTTGCTTTTAATGCCTCAAGAAATTTCGATATAAATTTTGCAACATGCTATGCACATTTGTTGTGAAGTATTTTTAACAAAAATCTTTTAGCAGTAAAGTCAGAATGTGGAATATTGACTTCATGTTCAAAGGATTTTTCTTTTGGCGTTCTGATTACATTACTAGGCACTACAAGGCAGTCGTAGAAAAGTTATACCTGAACAGTATATGTAGCAGTACTTATTTGAGAAGAAGGGTTCAGAGATGTCCAGCCTTTATGTGTACATTTGAACAGTGCAGTCATGATATGAATGGTACTGCTGGAAGTCTGGCTTGCAAAACACCACTCTATCTCGTAGCATGCCAGAGCTCACATACTTTTACCAGAAAGATGACACCATACAAGTTTACATCAAGATGTAGGGATTCATGACATGGTATCTGTGCAGTCGTGCAATCAGTTTCGTCGTCATCAGCAGTGTATCTTTATGCCCACCGTGAAATTAAAATCCCAATGTTCTCCAATCATGCCACGTGTCGTCCACTAGATAAATCCATGCTATCCTTGCAAGCTTCATCACTTTATCACACTATCTACTTGTCTGCCTCCACACATTACACTGTCTACCCAACTTCATTTTTTTTCCTTCTAACATTAGCCAAATATTGGTTTTCCACTGTTGCTCTTCAATCTACTCTGCTGTCTTTTGTCTCTTAATGTCATTCTTAACATTTTTGTTCCATATGGCTGCTGCATAAGCCTTAACTTCTTCCAGTTCTGTTTATTAGCCTTCAAATCTCTGCCTCATGTGAGAAGCAATAGAATGATTGCACACTATTCTTTGTTTTTTCAAGGTTAGTGTAAGTGCACTGCCAGTCATGATTTGTCAACCCCAAAGAGGTTAAAAAAATTGCTGGAGTGGTAATTATTGCTGAAGAGTGTAGCCCATGCCCAGCAAAAGATGGCAGCTGCGGCCGCCATCTTAGTAGGGGCACGATAAGACATCAGGGTTTGGCGAAGGAAAGGCAGCGTTTTTGCCCCAAGTGTGTCTTCGTGTTTACTACTTTTCCTTAGTATGCCATCGAATTCATGGCAAATTTTATTGGAGATCAAGTCGCCAATACTCCTCTCGATGGGTTATTTTCGTTGGCAACAACAATCTTTTATTTTTTAATTAACGCAGTATTTACACTAACAGATTAAAACCATTTGATCTCTAAGTAGGCACCACCAGAAAAGAGCATGTTTCCTAGATCTTTGGTGGGCAAAACCTGGCTTCACTGTTGCTGGCAAGGCGTTGTGAGAGCTTCCATTCCAGAATTTTTTTTAAACCTCTTTGGTTAACGCCTACCATATGCTCTGCAACCCTAATTATTTATTATTCAGTAAATTTCTTATGATTAGAATCCCCCCGTAAATATATGGCCAGTGGACAAGCATACTCTGGCATAGATTCTAAAGGCTGACTGCCAGTTGCGAATTCTTGTTCGTTAGCCGGCTCTAGCACTTTCTCGACTTAGGCGCTGAATTGTTCGCTAGTCAATCGCATCTCTGACAAAAATGATGGCATATCTGCAAACTGTAGGTTGCTAAAATATTCACTGTTGCTATCTACTCCAAGCCCTTCCCAGCTAGTCTGATAGCTTGAATACTTCTAAATATGCAGTGAATATCATTACAGAAGTTGTCGTCCGGCCTGGTCACTTCCCTGATCATGTATTTCTCAGCCTTTCTTGCGAAACTTTAAAATTGTTGTGGAGTCTTATGCAGTAGATACACATATAAAAAAAATATCAGGTTACTGAAATATGCCTTCTGTATTTCTTGGCAATGCAATTCCTGAATGACTACTGGAATCTCTACTGAATATATTTCCTCTTTGTAACCTATGAGAAGTATATAGAAAAATTTCTGCAGATTTTTCAATCGCTTGATTGATGCCACTGATCTGTTCTATTGTAGAATGCCTAACGTATTGATCTGCACATTTTAATTGTACAATGTCTACAAACGGTATTAATCACAAGTAATGGCCACCTTGAGCTTTTTAAAATAAGTATAATGTTTTCCTTGCTATAGTAATTGTATGCAAGAAAAAAGTATATAACAGCTCAGGGTGCATACAGGTCCTTCAAGCCACTGAAGACTTAAAACAGAAAAGTACATTTTCAAGGCCTTTTGAAAGTTCTAGAATTTCTTTCTTTCCTTGAAAATGCCCGAATTTCTTAATTAAGTCTAACATTGACCATATCTGACCTGCTTTCAGTGGTAGATAACTGCTCATCTCGCAAACTCCCCGTTTTAGAAGCAATACACTGGTGCGAGTGAACAGGTTCTGCTTTGTACAACTTCTGCAGAACTTGACAGCCCGCCGTCAGCGAAAGCTGTTATGAGATCATCTCACCGGCCGTTTTTGGCGCCGTAGTTGTCCGCCGCGGCCGCCGCCGCCGGTGTCCGTAACCAGTATCGCTCGAAATAACAAAAAAAAAAAACGAAAGAAAAAAATTCCAGGATGGAACGAGGTTCGAACCTGGGCCCTCTGCGTGGGAGCCCAGTATTTAACCTCTGAGCCATGCCGGTTCTTGAAACTGCTTTGCAAAAAGGTCCTATACAGGCTTCATGTCGGGAAGGAACCACATTAGCATATGCAATACAGAGTGGTAGAAGAGCAAAATAAGCACCAAGCGTCGCACAACGCGAATTCTGTAACCAGGCGTCACACAATGCGAATTGCGCAACGAGTAGGTTGTTGAATGCTTCCAGCCCATTACAAAGGTCTCTGCCATAATTCTTCATCGTCATCAGGCACAGCATCAACAAAGTGCGCATAATGTCTTACATGCATTTAGCAGGTACCAACGCTCTCTGTAGAATGACGAAAAATGGCACAGTGCCTGCTGCCCTACTTCTCAAAATTACAATGATTTATAGCGTAGTGGGTTCCTCGCAAGTGCACTTGTATTGGTTGCGAAGGAAGCCCATAAGCGCATGATCCACTTCCTCGGGGTCTCAGTAAAATTACAATCATTTATAGCATAGTGGGTTCCTCGCAAGTGCACTTGTATTGGTTGCCAAGGAAGCCCATAAGCACATGATCCATTTCCTCGGGGTCTCAGCAAAGTTCTTCGCCCCCCCCCCCCCCCGTCTCTCTCCACGTCAACGTATGTTATACAGCGACGGGTTGGGGGGGCTTTCCTGGAAAGGCATCTGGACTGCGCACGTGGCGTTCAACAGTGAAAATGGAAGCAAAACAGAAGAAATACCCGAGGGGGAGTGAGAGAGGGGCCGGTGCGGGGAACTTCGGAGACGACTAGAGACGAGGCAGATACTTTTGAGCCACGAACCAGAATCACGTCTCAAGGCAGTTGTAAATTCTGTAAATAAACTTCTTGTTCTAATTGTAATCGAAGCTTTCATAACATACCGCGATGGCCACACAACTTATGGCAAACAATCACTGGCTTTCAATGTACCGTATCTTTTAAACAATATGAGAAGCAGGGTATCGATTTTAACATGTTTGTAAAAAAAAAGTTGCGTGATTATTTATGTCTGAACTGTACTGAGCAGTGGTATCTGTTCTTACCACCACACACTTCTTTCACCGTACAATGATATTTTTTAAACAATTGTGCGGAAAAAATGTTTCGATATAAATCTGCTTACAGCAAGCACGTTTTAAATGTACGTATCATGATCCGACGTCATTTTAGTATACTTTCCGTTTATGTATGCACGTGTATACAGTGTATTATGTATGTCTTACGTCTACAGTTTCTATGTCCTTAGTTGTTTTTTTTTTGCTACTTTAAATATCCTTCTTCATTAAGTACCCTATGTTGCCTAGAAATGTATGTGGACGCTGCCTTGTGTATGGGCCCCACACACCTTCAAGCTGCATTTCGCCGCTTTCGCCTGGGGGACCCCCAAACTTTATGTCGGAAATAAATTTTCTTGATTCTTGATACTGTGCCCACTCGCAGCTGAGGACATTTATCAATTCTGGCACACAGGGTATTCAGCTTATTCTTAGCGGAAAAGTGGACGTCAATATTAAACTTGTGTGCAATCTTTTTAATATGGTGAGAAAGGCCATGAATATACGGGATCACCGCCAGTTCGTTACCCTTTCTCCGTTTGTCATCTAGCGGTTTTGCTGGACCCTTTCTATTTCACTTTGTTCATAATTTTAATGACGCAGAAACAATGGCGTCAAGAGGGAAGGTCGCGTGTTTCAGACGCTGAACTTGAGATAAGAGGCTAGAGGACATTTTGTGGACACAAGATTTGGTTAGGGCAGAAAAGTTTTTGGACACAATGAGGCGTGCGAATCAGAGAGATTGCTGAAGCTTTTGCTATATTAGCAAAAATGGTGACACGTGTGTCAGCACTCCATCGATTGCGTTGCTCGATTGTGAGATGGCTTACTTGGACAATACTTAAATTTGCTGCATGCCTGCAATCGTTGTCATGTGCTTAGGGTGCGCGCGCATTTCTGTTTCCTTCTTCTTTTTCTTTTTCTTTGTGCTTGAATAAGCATTTAGTTGCAGTCAGCGCTCGTGTTGTGCAGTCTCTTCTTTGTGTCTCGTTTTTTGCGCTGTTCAATATGGATTTATCTCAAGTCACGTACAGTGTGTAGCAGAGTAGTTCTGGCGTTTCACGTACCGAGACTACGTTATGTACATGATCGAGGCAAGCCACAGTGCTCCGGAAGTTTCGACCACCTGGGGTTCTTTGACGTGCACTGTTGGCATCGCATGCATACACGGGCCTCTTGCATTTAGCGTCCGTCAAAATGCGAGCACGCGGGTAGGATCGAACACGCGTCTGTTGGGTCAGCATCAGAGCAGGGTACGTGCCGCGATGGCTACGCTAGTAGTGAAGTGTGGCTCTTAACCTATTCGAAATTATCTTCCTGAAATCTGAATTCTATGTGGTGAAATAAGGCTCTGTCTGTAGAATTTGTGGGCGCGAAAGGTGTAACACTTCTTTCGTTCAGTTCGCGCGATGGTGAAAACCTTCCGCACGTGCCTGTGCTTGATGGGAAAATAACGGGAGAAGAGGGGGGCGGGGGTTGTAATGCGGCCGATTGACGATAATCTTGATAAATTTTAGTGATGTCCTTAAGAGGGAACCAGCACAAGACAACAAAAGGATAACAACCAGACAGGACAATAGGTGCTGGACTTACAACTAAATGTTTATATTTGGCTTCACAAATTTCACGTTCAATCTTATTCTTCCTTTGCCAATGACAATCACTGATTTGAAATCGGGGGCGCAGCCACAGCCTTTGCAGTGCAGACTGCAGAGGTTAAATTTCAGTAGAGTACCGAATTACCTTGTCATGCGCCGCGTCTACATCGGTCAGACGGGCCGAAGAAGGAGAGCCTGAATGACAGATCGCGTGGACGCCGAAATCTACTCCCCACAGGCACTGGTGGAAACTAATTACCTCTACACTGCAAAGGCTGTGGCCGCCTGATTTCAAATCAGTGAGTGTCATTGGCAAAGGAATAATGAGGTTGAACGTGACATTTGTGAAGCCTTCGAAATAAAAAAAAACATGGCAACGTGTTTGTGATCGAGTGATCGCTCAGTTTTCCTTACAGATAAACAATTCGCATTTTAGATAGCGGCGGGTGCACGGGACGTTGATATTTTGGTATTTCGTGGAAATGGGCTGTTTGTACCACTTTACACGTTTCTTGGCTTTGTAATAGTTGTGCAACTGTGACACGTCTCAGGTAGCCTACAAGATGTATGAAGTTGAGTATGTTGGTATTGCATAACAGATCACGTATCGCAGAATTTCACACGTACATGACAAGAGAAGGGACGAAGACGTACGAGCGCTCGTGTTCGTCCCTTCTCAACTGTCCTATCTGTGTAAAATTTTGCGCAGCGTGATCAGTCAGATAGCCTATTTACGCATGCGCTGCTGGTTCATGTGTGTGAGGACTTTCTTCAATAAACACATTCAGTTGTAAGTCCAGCGCGCGCTTGTGTTGCTCGCCTTCGCTGTCTTCGTGTTTTTTGTTGTTGTTGTTTCCTCTTAAGAATATTATGAACCAACTCGCCCAGCAAGCTACGTTGTCCTGTTTCAAACACAGTTGTGACAAAACGGCACCTAGACCTAGATAGTTGAATTTAGTCCGAGATAGGAAACGGACGAAGGAAAGGCAGAAGATAACTCAGTTTGATATCCTGGCGTGGAGCATCGCCCGGATGCAGGACAAAGCGGAGGAAACACAAGACATTATACACCCGTACCCACACTTTTGTGTTTTGTCCGCATTGTCCTGTTCTGTGCGTTACTTCACACGAACTATATGTGATCACCATATCGTCCAACTGTCGACCTTGCTGAACCTGCCACCCTTGGGGATCCTTTCTGTTCTGTTACAATATGTTGTGCATTTCGTCTATTGTCCTTTTCTCTTTCTTTCTTCATTAAAGGCTTATCCTCCATATTCCGTTTCTTAACTGATTTTTTTTCTAAATATATGCCCTAAACAGCTATGGCTTATTTAGACTGCTGAGCAATATAAGCGATTAATTCCTTCCATCCGCATCGAATCAAAGTCAAGCTTATACAATAGGTTAACCCCGCCCGCCTCCATTCCTACCACCACCCTTCCCCCTTGAACTGCCGCTGTTCCTCGACTCGCTTTCACATATTTATTTTTACTCTCCGCCGCCTTATATTACCCTTCAAATCCCGCTCATGTAACACATTTTGTTTGAGGGAGCAGATCGTCAGCCAGAATATGTCGACAGTCCTCGCCAAAAACCACCGTTGGCGCTGTCAATAAATTTACTTGACATTCCCGTTGATCTAGAATGCAACACTACCTTTCCGCATTATTGGGAATACTTCACAACTTTTTGTGTCCAGTGATTTAACTGAAGCAGCAGGCGAATATTTGAGGTGTGTTTCGTACACCTAGTGGGCAGAATTAAAGAACCGAGCCTTTACTGGGGGCAGAAGGTGCCAAACAAAGTTAGATTTGCTGAAAAAAAAATTAATCGTACTTAAATGGCGCGCCGATCGCGCCGAGAGGATACGTCGGCGGCGGCGGCGGCGGCGCGCCGATCAGTTGGCCTCGGCGGCGGCGGCGCAGCGATGAGTGTCGGCGGCGGCGCGCCGACGTCTCGGCGCACACCTCTACCTATGCCTAGAATATACTGGCTAGTGTGCTGAGCGCGCGCTTTGGCGTGGCCACCACGCTGATGCCTTCCCACAGTCACCGCATGGCGGCGCTGCGACTCGCTAAGGTCCATCGGGTGTCGGCGGCTCTTGCGCTTGCGGTCTGCGTAGCACGGTGCTTTCTGCTGCGAATACGGTGTTCTTCGTTCCTTTTAACACACTCGACAGAACACTCGATCGGAAGACGGAAATCTTAGCGGCAAATTACTGCCCGCAGAGAATTCTCAACTGGTTGGGCTATACAAAATGACGAAGGTTTCACACGTACCTTATGGTCGTCTGCTAGCTTCGCAACACTGTGCTCACCACCAAAGCGAAGTAGAAAAGTCACAATTAATATACTACGATACACCCAACTTGCCAGTTGAAAACACTCGGCTAAGGTTGACACGTTAGGGTGCAAGCAATCGTGTCGTAAGTCTGGCTCACGGCAATTTCGATCGCGATCAAGTACTTCTCGGATTCTTCGCTGCTACACTGTGAACATTCGCTGGCGATAGCCGGGTGCTTTGAAGGCCCAGTTAGTACATCTTATTCTGTTGAAAACAGCGCGAAGACGGGACGAAGGCTAAGGAACAGCGCTTGTGTTGTTTTGTTATCCTTAGCCTTCATCCCATTTTCGCGCTGTTTTCAACGCAGCGATTTTACTCGAAGTCGATCCAGTCAACTGCAATTCGCACCGCTCAGTCGTGGTCATATTTTATTATATTAGCGGCGCGTCACACTCGGTAATGATGCACCATCATTGGACTTGCAGAGTGTATTAAGCGCCGAGGTAGTCGGATCGGTGGCTTGCGTTAATTCTCGCGAGCAGATATTTGACTCGGAGCAGGTCGACAGTAATCGCAATTCCCGTGTAACGCTGGTATTACACAAATACGCTAATATTTCTGTGCAGACATTATGACACTAGGTTTTTGCACTTGTTCGCTTTTCACAAACAGGATTAATATTGCATATCCAGTGCTGCAGATATCAGCATAGGCCCCATACTCTCGGATCGGTTGTTTCGATGTTTCTGCAGTTCAGCTGTGGCTACTGCATTGTTGTATCTACATGAGCAAGTCTGTAGTAAAGAGAGCATCGTTTATACCGCAAATGTAGGGTGGGGTGGTGTCACTTTCACTGTTCTGCGTTTTCCAGCATGGCATCCGTATTTCCTAGACCACATGCCATGAACACAAACCAGTCTGAATCGACATCTCAATTAGATATATTTCATTAGTCTAGCATTGTGAATAGTTGAAATTGCCTGAAAAATCAAGTGCGAGGCGCCTTTGTGAATATGGGCTTTTGTTTTTAACTGCAATGAACTAACAGTTTAAGGCGGGATGAGACTTCCTTTGGTAAAAAAAAATTCAATTTGGGATTTCAAGATTACCTGATACAACATTTCTTTATCTTTCGGAAAATATATCACATTTGGGTACTCGCAGTTTCAAAAATAATTTTAGGTCCTTTTTCCTTTGACACATTGACAGGTAATGCTCGCGTACCCCTACGTTATTTCTGCGTTTTTCTCAAACACAACATTTTGTAGTTTCTGTACCTTTTTCTTTGAGAACTAGTGGGCTTAGAAAACATAAAATTCCACGTGGTAAACTAATGGCATTTACATAACTGGCACTAGAAGCAGTAGCCTATGCGCATTTGTATTTTTTAGAATAAAAAATCAGTCATAAGTTGGCAATTTTCATAACATCAACAAACGTAAGAAACATAACAAATCTAGTTTTTGTTGTACGCTCACAATTTTAGTTCCACTTCTGTAAAGTGTTAGTAGCTAACACTTTATGCAAAACTGCAATGGTCTGCAGTTGGCAGATCTTATTTAAAAAGTACATTAGTAGAAAACAAACACAAATAAAAAATACTAAACAATTTCAAACCATTTTTGAGCTTTAATGCAATTAAGAACCTCGCAAATTTTAGTCATAGCTTTCATTACCACTGCTGTACAGCCAAGCTTTGGAACTCACTTTCGAAGTTTCACCCCACCTTAATAACTGAGAATATAATCTGAATTTCACTATGAAAAATCCCACTGTGCCACAACTTAACCATCAACTTATCAAAGATAAATAATGTTCAAAACACACAACCCACATGTAAACAAACGCTCAACAGAAGAGGCACAATACAAATAGTCATAATACCAGTATCTTAAATCAGCAAAATACAGTGAAAAATGTTAAACGGCAGGAAAATACTCAAACAATGCTTAATACAAACCATATTAGTGAAAACAACCCGATCTGTATTTCAACAGAAATGTGATCGCCACTCCGACACAGCGGAACGAAGCATGTTTTCTGTCTGCCCTGATGCTTCTCCCGTTGCATCATTACTTTTTGCAGTTCTCATTTACTCGTGCGTACACAAAGGACAGCGCAAAACCGATAAAAGCCCGCGCAGACGTCACAAGTCAAATTCGGACACGAGGCACTAAGCCTAAAGCTGTGGAGGCCAACCGGCGCGCGGCCTACACCTTTGCGACAAGCGTCGCCGCCTGCCGGCGAGAAGCTGGAAGGCATCACCGGCCCTGCCACCTCCTCCCATAGGAAACCCCCCCTCCGCTCAGCACACTAAGCCAGTATATTCTAGGCACTATAGCAAAGCGTTCGGTTCACCTATAGGTACAGTGTACTAGAACAATTCCTAGTGACGCGTCCGGGAAGGACGCGCGTGCCCGTTTGTGTAGACGCCACCAGGTGCCGCCGCTGCGCCTTTTTCTAGTAGACGGCCGCTGTCTCCCGGTGCTTTGACGTTGTCCGAGTTTGTAGGCGTTCCTTATGCAACGGATTCTTTATTACAGCACAAAAAGACTGTATTACTGTAGTATAGTGTTCAAAGAAGTTTCCTGAAACACCCGTCAACACACTAGTAATCGACAACGTCGTCTGCTAGTGTGTGAAAGGCTGCAGGACCGGCGGATTCATTGCAGTTCGGGACATCGCCTCAGCAGTATGTATTCGCAACTTTTAATCATACATTGCACAAACCCAGCATGTAATGGACCTATTTTGCTATGGTCACAAACTACATAAAAGTGCACAGCAACGTCTGCACTGCGGTTCCGATGCCAGAAGGCGTACAAATAAATAAAGGCCTCTACAGACGCACACTGATTGTAATAAAAATTTTTGTACTTTGTTATCCAGTTACAGAACGGCTCTAAACAAAATTATTCCGGCGTTTCCTTACACCATTTCACGGCGCTACAACGAGACTCTCTTTTTCTTTTTAGCATCGTACATAGAAGCGTCCGAGAAAAAAGAAAACAAAACAAGTCCTCCACCGTTTTTTGCACAAGTGCTACCACGTTGAAGTATAGCGTCGCACTACAGACGAAACGAAGTAAGCAGTCGCAAAGCGCGTCCGAACCGGCCCAAACCAGCCCGAACCGGCCTCGGCGACTAGAAAAAGGCGCAGCAGCGCCACCAGTGGCGGTCATACTGGCGTTGCTTCAACCGGCCTATTGTCCTCCCTCGTGGACGCGCCCACTAGGAGAATCTCTAGTACACTATAGGTTCACCCATATAGCCGCTTAAAACCGGCTTGACTTGCTTGAAGTGTATAAGTAGGTGGCGGGCGGCAGAGTAGCGTTCAGGCCCGTTTGTGTGCTTGCGTTACTTGCGTGGTGAGTGTTGGCAGAGGAGGCACACCGTACTGTACTGATGTTGGATATTGAGCGTGAGAAGTCGTAGCAAATCGTTGCCGCTTTGGTGCGATGTCCTCCGGTTCAGTGGACCACTGCCAAATCTATAAGCAATGATAACGAGCTGTACGAGCATGAGATAAAGGCCATGGTTACGTGATTTGTGAAATGTGTCTGTTTTGACGCACAGCTTGTACTGTGGCGTACGTGTATGTGTGGTAAGTGCGTGCTCTGCGTGGCCCGTTTGTATGGCTTGCGTGGTGGGTGCTGGCAGGGGAGGCACGGCAACTACGCCACTACTGTACTGTGTTGATATGAGCGTGAACTGTGCGCATTAACGAGAACCACCTCTGACCGTAGAGACGTGATCGCGTTGTGTATGTTGTAGAAGTCGTAGCAAGTCGTTGCCGCTTTCGTTTCCTTGCGATGTTCAGTGGACCATTGCCAAAACGTTCAGTGGACCATTGCCAAATCTATCAGATATGATAACGAGCTGTACGAGTATGAGATAAGGCCATGAGTTACGTGATTTGTGAATGTCTGTCTGACGCACAGCACTGTGGCGGACATGTATGTGTGGTAAGTGCGTGCTTTGCGTGGATCGATCGCTTACAGTTGGAAAGTCGTTTGGGCGAAGTGTACTTGAACCATCACTTTTATTTAACGATGCGTCTAGGGTTACATCAGACGTAACTGTAGCTGTCGCTGTCGTTACGCCCAGACGTAACTGTCCACGGGGTCCACGGTGCAATTCTGCCTCCGTGGTTACGCGTCCTATGCGCAGACTAAAACAACTCCTTGCTGTTTTTAATCTACTGTCCCTGAGAATATTTGACGTAAGTTAGGGGTGGTCACCTTGTGGTCGGTGTGAAAGGTTAGACGTTTGCACCTATCCACTGTAACTGTAACGTTCAGCACGGCCGCTCGCTGAATTAAGCGGCCATACATTCAGTATCACTGTCGTATCACCGATTTACCAGCATCCACTTGTGTATTGAGACGTGCGTGGTTTGTTTTGCCGGACTGTTTCGCGTATCAGCAGCTCTGTTGTCGAGACAGACCAGCTGACGCACTTTAGGAAGACGTTAATTTCGGCCTCCGCCGGAGCCACGCTGCCTTCAGCCATCGTCTCGGGTGCTGCCTTTTCCTTAGCTTCGTTGAGGCGGTCAACCTCAGTTTGGGGCAATCACGATTAGTGAAATAACTGCAGGTCTCCATCGAACTTGATGTAAGTACGGTTTGCGTGCCCGTGTTGATGTATCACACGTCCACTAGGGTTACGTCCATACAATAACAATCGGTACAGCTGCCCCGCGTGTGTACACATAAATGTCGTCTTTAGAAAGCCTCCTTCCGTCCAGTTATGTTGGTGCAGCCTACTTGGTCTACTCGCAACACATTGTTGCGAGATTGGGCTCACCGTCGCGGCGTTAGCAGTGTAGTATGGATGGGCGGTCGGCGGCACATATCCAATTAAGTGTTGCACATATCCAAGAAAGCGCGTTGACTACAGCCCAATGGTGGTATATACGCCCTCCATTGCCACATTAATGCACGAAGCCGTCCTAACGTTCCTATTACGTGTGTGAGAAGTGCAATCCGCCAATCAATGGGGTACTGGCCTTCGGCGACAGTCGTGTTTTCCACTGTGCTCGATGTTTTTTTTTTTTTTTTCTTGCTTTATTTGTACGTGCTTAGGTTGTGTTCTGCCCATACTACAATATAAATGGTGCTGTGCGACTGAACCAATATACTTCTTGCTGTAGCGGCTACAAAAAAAAGCCTGTATTTCTGTGTAATTATAGTTGAAGTGGAACTCTGTGCACTCTGCTTTTCTGTTTGCATGATTCCGTGTACCTCTCTAGAATAGAAGTGCGTGACTTGAGGTCTTTTTTACTGCTAACCGGCCTTTGCAGACTATAGTTCATGCTTGGTATCACAAGGATTTCTAAATCGCCAACACTTCACGAGATTGCGAACAGTCATTTACGAAAAGTCCTTAAAACACAGTTCTGGAAAATGGCATCGGTTGCTCAATCTGGCCCGCGCAACGTTATCAATAACTACCGCCCCATTTCACTCACTTCTGTGTGCTGCAAAATTCTTGAACACGTTTTATATACCGCCATTGTTAAGCATATAGATAGTAATTCTTTATTGAACTCAAACCAGCACGGATTTAGACATGAACTATCGTGCGTCACACAACTGGTAGAGTTCACACATGTTTTAGCAGCAGCACCGGACGATAACTCTTCGGTTGATTGTATTTTCCTCGACTTTCAGAAGGCGTTCGACACCGTTTCGCACTACTTATTACTGCAAAAACTGTCCAGCTTTGACATTAATCCCCAAGTTATTGCATGGGTTGCTGAATATTTACGTGAGAGGCGACAATGCGCAGTTGTAAACGGCGAACAGTCTGCAATAACTGATGTTACGGTCAGGGGTGCCTCAGGGATCAGTACTGGGACCCCTTCTTTTCTTACTTTATATCAATGAGATTAACGAAAACGTACAATATCATATTAGGCTATTTGCAGATGACTGCATATTATACCGCAAAATTACCTCTGAAACTGACTGATCTGTGATCCAAAACGACTTATGTGCGATACACGCATGGTGTGAGCGATGGGAAATGAAACTGAAGCTTAAGAAAACGGTGTGCATGAGGTTCACCAGAAAAAAAAAAAAAGTCCAGGTGAATTCGAATACACAATAAACTGCTCACCGGTAAAAATGGTGTGCGAATACAAATACCTAGGCGTTTACTTTTGCCCCTCTTTATCATGGCGTCGGCATGTGGATTATACCGTAGGTAAAGCTTGTCGGAGTTTGGGATTTTTGCGACGAAATACACGTGCATTTCCACAGCAAACCCGGGAGTTATTATATAAAACATACGTAAGATCAGTGCTGGAATACGCGTGCTACGTGTGGGACCCTTCAACAGCATCAAACAAAGAAAGATTAGAAAAAGTTCAGTCCATGGCGGCAAGATATATGTGCTTAATATACCCATGTATGACAGACAGTTTAGTTCAACGGAATCTAAGGCGATATTAAAATGGAAGTCTCTGCAGCATGCGAAGAGCGTCATTTCGACTGAAGCTATTACACAGCATATATCATTTTCATACTCGAATTCCCCGTGACGTATACATTAACCGGCCTCACTACACATCAGCACGCAAAGATCACGAACACGATTAAGATAAGAGAATATAAATGCAATACATCGTCCTTCAGCAACTCTTTTTTTCCCAGAACTATCATTCAGTGGAATCGACTTCCTTCCACAATTGTAGGAATTTCGTCTAATGACGCATTCTTTTCTGCAATAAAAATGATTGAATCTTTTCACCACTGAGCCTTAAAAGAAATCATGCGTACGCCTGGTAATCACCATGATCTATACTGTATCCCATTTGTAAACTGTGTTGTTTTCTTTTAGTGCTTCCTTTGCATCTTGTGCTGTACTATATATTTACCACTGCCGCGCTTTGTTGTAATTACTGTTCGCATTGCCATTAACTATTATCACTGTGCTTTCTGTTTATTTTAGATTGTTTTCTCAATGTATACGACATTTTTGATGTAGCTGTGTTCGACGCAGCTGTGTACGTTTGTGTCGGCGTAGAATAATCTACATTTTCATTTGCACCTGCAACTTTCATGCTTGTTCTTCTTCTGTACCCCCCCCCCTCCACTCTACGTAATGCCTGTATGGGCGCTATGGGTATTAAATAAATAAAATAAAATAATAATTGTGTCTCAAAAATTCTGCATTCACACCTCCATACCGACACGTGCATGCACTCACTTATTAAAAATATAAAACAGCGCTTTTTTAAACACAAGACGAAGGAAAGAAGAGACGTATGTGTCCCTCCATTCCTTCGTCTTGTGTTTAAAAAAGCGCTGCTTTATATTTTTACCATGGAACCTCACCAACTCGCCCAATTTGCGTGTCTTGCTCACTTATTAGTCTGCATACAAGCCTTGGAAATTGAAATGCTTGTTTATATCGTGCAGACATACGTACAAGCATTTGATGCTGTGCTAACACAACGGAATAGGCTGCCCTCTGAGGACGCGCGCAGGACGTTCGCACACTAGCGAACACGGTGTGGCTAGCAGACGACGCAGGGAGCCATAATCAGCTGCTAAAGTTACGTCCACCGTGTGATTCACAATGCGCACTTAAATTTAATAATTATCTTGCCAGTCTCAGTGGTTGGCTCGTGTCACTGGGACGCTGTCGCTTCGCGGTGCGCCGTAGTCGCTCCACTATTTTGCTCGAGTGGCTGGTGTCACTACAGCAAGAGTACGGAGCGCGACGTGGGCTGGGGCGTCCACCGCTGCCACCAAGGCGATTTCCTTAAACAAAAAATATTACGGCGCCCGTGGAGCACTTAATAAAAAAAGAGAGAGAAGGACAACAGCGAGGTTCGAACCAACGTCCTCACGACACGTACTAGCCCGCTGCGCCACTAGAGCCGATCGGTTCGGTGCGTCTGATCTCACGCTGGACGTAACTTTAAGATTTGTTATTCTTACGTCCAGACGTAACTGCAACGGCTCCTATAGTTACGTCTAGACGTAACGCGCTGGACACTCCGTTCTTCCTTTCCATCAAGAACCACTACTATTACAGACATTCACAAATCGCGTACACATGGCCTTTATCTCACGCTCGTTATCGTTGCTTATAGATTTGGCGGCGGTCCACTGAACACGGGGACATCGCAGAAACAAAAGCGGCAACGACTTGCACACGAATCACTTTCTACAACACTACACAACGCGACCACGTCCCCACGGTTACACTAGTTACACCACGGCCAGAGCCTGTTCTCGCGCACACAGTTCACGCTCAAAACCAACACCAGTAGTGCCGTCTCTGCCAACACCCACCACACCACGCAGAAATAAACGGCGGCCTGAACGCTACTCTGCCGCCACCTACTTATACACTTCAAGCCAAGTCAAGCCGGTTTTAAGCGGCTATATGGGTGAACCGAACTACGGTCCCTAGAATTCTAGGGACCGTAACCGAACGCTTTACCCCGGGAGAGTATTTCGGCCGCGCGTTTAAAAAAGTCACGTGGTACACAGAGCTGCTCCGCGCGCGGCGGTCGCGGTTGCCTAGACGACGAAGACGCGGCCGCGGCGGCACTCCGACCGTCGTTGGGTTCTGCGGCAGTGCCATGCTTCCTTTGGTATTACAACGTATTCAATGGGCATTGCGATGAAGCAGTGACTGCATGAGCTGCACGTCACAGCGCACAAATGCAACATTCAAGGGTAAAATTTAGCACAGCTTCACTGACTTGGCGTCGCGAAGACTGATGAAACTGCGGAGCTGGTGCCTTTTCCTTGGCTTTGGGGTGCGTTTTTTACTAAGTACTATTTTAGCTCTCGATACAGCGATGGTAATATGACGCCGCTAAACGGTCCGTGAGCTCCTGCTTTGGCCACTCGCAAGTCAGGATCGGATTCCCTTCGTTGCTGGGCGGCCGACGTCTCTCTTCCCGACGAGTTTTGTCGTGCAGTTGCGGCGACACGCCTCTCTCACTCGAAACTCGGGGTCGGCCCGTCATCGTTGGGCCCATATGCTCTAGCGAATTCCCATCATATTTCCCGCCGCGCCGCTTCTTCTCCCGAAGACAGAACCTTGTTCGTACTCGCCATACTCGTCGCCGAACGTCGTAATGCTCTGCGCCGACAGTGCACGCTTTTGTACTGCTAATTGTTCACTCAGAATTTATACTTGCAGCAACAACGAAATGAAACAATGTTAGTGCTGTTAAATCAAGGTGTGCGGCCTAGAGGTAGGGGACACTCTTGTAAGCTCAGTGCGAGCAGTCCGGCCGCATTAGAATTAACACCACAATTAAAGCACGATATGCAACACGTACGAACTGACGGTCGGATGTCAAGAACAAGCATGCACGCTAGCAATAAACAAAGATAATGATGTGCGTCTATCCTGGCCTCTCCTAACTCCATCGCACAGTAGTCAGGGAACACCAAGCCCAGCTTTTTACTCTGCCGAAATAACATAACACTACCGCAGAAGGGGAGCGCATACTATCGATACGATGGCCGGAGCCACCGCAGCCACCGCGTCTACGCGTCTCCGTCTCGCCGGTCTCGCTCGCCTGGCAACGGCCAGACCCCCGCCAGAGGGCCGCACCGGCCGCACTTTTTTAACGCGCGGCCGAAATACTCTCCCCTTTACCCCACCTCATAGCCCCACCTACCGTCTCCTGCCACCCGCGCGCAGGAGACGCGGCCCTGGCTATGGTGGCTAGAAGGAGAGGTTGAGAGGTGTCAGCATCGGCGCGCCGGAGAGGGAGCGAGAATTCATCCAGATGCGGCGGCGCTGCTGTCGGCTCAGAGATGCGTGCGCTCGTGCCCGCGCACGCGTAGCAACCGCTTTTCGTTGCAACTATTTCACGTTACCATGCGGATTGTAACAAAAGCTAGCTGGCACATTTCTGGCGGCTCGCTGCAAAGCGTGTATTGGCACTGAAAGGCTAATGTTTTCAATTTACTTCCGTGTATATCAGCTACGTTTGCCACTCGCTCCCCGAAGCGCTCGAAGATAGGGAATCAAACGAATGACTTGCCGTGAGCTTGACACAAAAACGTCCGTGCAGTTTTCACTTTGATGCCACGGTGTTCTCTGTGACGTCTCAATGCAGGTAAAGGTATCAGCAACCATACGTGAATGCGTTATTTTAGTAGGGGTGTGCGAATAGTGAAATTTCATCTCGAATCGAATAGTACGTATATTTACATGAAACTAGTACCGCCAGTGGCTGCAAGACAAAGGAAAATTCAGGGACGCTACGGGTTGGTGGCAGCTTCATTACGCGCTTGTTCGGAAGAGTATTTTTATTCTGCTTTTCTGGGCGCGCAGGCATGTTGATAGAAGAACCGTCACTCCAGTTAGCAGGGGCCCTCTCAACGGCTAAAAAAAGGGGGTACGGTAGCTAGTTTTTTTCCTTACGGTCGCGGAATACGGCTTCAATTGTGCTCCATCTGTGGTCGCGCAATACTGCTTTATCTCGATGCACACTCGGGGCCCAACAATCTTCGGGCGCTCGTTCACAGCAGTGTTTCAACTACGCGTCGAAGCGCTGGGAGTTCTTGAACGAGTGGTGCGGTGCGGCAGTGACGACTGCACAGCGGGAACAAATTTTCATATATGAATCCAATCACCGAGGGTTTCGCGGGCCGAAGTCGTCGCCGGCGGCATACGCGACCGAACTATAGGCAAGGAAAGTGCATGCCTTCGTTTGAGAGGTGAAGTTGTGAAGAGCTTGACAGTTTTCTCATGTTTCTTTTTTTTTTACGTATGCAAATACATGATCGCCTTTGAAATAAACATGCGCTCGCTTTTGTACCAGGATATCGGTGAAAGTTTTAACAAAGACCTACTGTACCGATGTTAGCGTTATAGTTTTATCCACTCCACCCTAGCCAAGTTGCACCTTTGTCGCGTTTTAGATATTCGCCCTGTCGAATTATTCCAGACTTTGAATACGAGCTACTCGAAAGTCGAATCGAATTATTCGATTAGGTATTATTCGATTGGAATTCGAAACTCGAATATTCGCACACCCCTAACTTTTATGACTTGCGCATCGAAAACGAAGGTCTATTTGTACAAGCAAGACATTTATTTTGACACACTCTTACAATGCATCCAGGTGCAAAGCAGTGTCTTTGCTGTTTACACACCACTGTCGTCACTGTGGCATGGTCAGATCGGTACGTACCGATACCGAACAAGTTCAAATTGGCACACCGCAGACCAGGGGCATAGCCAGAAATTTTTTTCGGGGGTGTTCAACCATACTTATGTTCGTGCGTGCGTTTTATGTGTGCGTGTATATATACACATGCAAAATTGAAAAACTTCGGGGGGGGGGGTTGAACCCCCCCCTCCCCTTGGCTACGCCACTACGCCACTGCCGCAGACGTTGCGAGAACGGCCGCGTCTCCTGCGCGCGGGTGGCAGGAGACGGTAGGTGGGGTAAAGCGTTCGGTTCACCCATATAGCCGCTTAAAACCGGCTTGCCTTGGCTTGAAGTGTATAAGTAGGTGGCGGCAGAGTAGCGTTCAGGCCGCCGTTTATTCTGCGTGGTGTGGTGGGTGTTGGCAGAGATGGCACTACTGGTGTTGGTTTTGAGCGTGAACTGTGTGCGCGAGAACCTCCTCTGGCCGTGGTGTAACCGTGGGGATATGGACATAGTGGGGACGTGGTCGCGTTGTGTAGAGTGTTGTAGAAAGTTATTCATGTGCAAGTCGTTGCCGCTTTTGTTTCTGCGATGTCCCCGTGTTCAGTGGACCGCCGCCAAATCTATAAGCAACGATAACGAGCGTGAGATAAAGGCCATGTGTTATGCGATTTGTGAATGTCTGTAATAATTGATTCTTGATGGAAAGGAAGAACGGTGTCTAGCGTTACGTCTAGACGTAACTATAGGAGCCGTTGCAGTTACGTCTGGACGTAAGAATAACAAGTCTTAAAGTTACGTCCAGCGTGAGATTAGACGAACCGAACCGATCGGCTCTAGTGGCGCAGCGGGCTAGTACGTGTCGTGCTTGGATCTGCGAGGACGTTGGTTCGAACCTCGCTGTTGTCCTTCTCTCTTTTTTTTTTTATTAAGTGCTCCACGGGCGCCGTAATATTTTTTGTTTAAGGAAATCGCCTTGGTGGCAGCGGTGGACGCCCCAGCCCACGTCGTTGGCGCTCCGTCCTCTTGCTGTAGTGACACGAGCCACTCGAGCAAAATAGCGGAGCGACGACAGCGCACCGCGAAGCGACAGCGTCCCAGTGACACGAGCCAACCACTGAGACTGGCAAGATAATGATTAAACTTAAAGGAGTCCTGACACAAAACTTTTCGCCCCGCGTTTTTTTGCTGCAATGTGTTCCTGGGTGCCTGTTAGTCATAACACGGCACATGGTTTGCTGTAGCGCGCGACAGATAATTAATTACAAGCTCCGCATTTTCGACACAGCCTCAGTTTCGGTTTGACAGAGTTCCAAAAACGACAAGCCGCCGGGTGCAACTATCACCACCTAGCGAGTGAAACGCTCGGTCACGTGAGCACACAGAACAGTGACGCATTTCCGCGCGGTCTGTCGTCGTCGGGCTCATCGTCGTCTGATGGCGACGATTTTTTTGCGGCGGTGATCGAAGGAATTTTCGACGTGGCGAATCACTTCATGTTTGACCCGCTGGCGAGGAGCGATTCGTCGGGAAGCGCGTCAAAACAGAAATGGCGGCTACGACGTCATCGTAACTTGTACCGGCTGCAACGGTTACGTAGGGGAAGTAGGGGGGTCACCTCGGGTCACCTCCGAGGGTGTCAATGCACTAGGTGCGGCCTATAATGCTGGATCGCGCTCGCGAACTTCAAAATTCATATAAAATACCTTCCAAGCTTTATTCGCTGCCGATATTTTGCAGATGGTACACGCACGTACACGGGAATCGATCCAGCAGGCTATCTCGACCGCGAAATTTTGTGTCAGTACCCCTTTAAGTGCGCATTGTGAATCACACGGTGGACGTAACTTTAGC
Source organism: Rhipicephalus sanguineus (assembly GCF_013339695.2). Lineage (NCBI taxonomy): Eukaryota > Metazoa > Arthropoda > Arachnida > Ixodida > Ixodidae > Rhipicephalus > Rhipicephalus sanguineus. The sequence goes on from NW_023614882.1 coordinate 79,405, forward strand.
AGCTGATTATGGCTCCCTGCGTCGTCTGCTAGCCACACCGTGTTCGCTAGTGTGCGAACGTCCTGCGCGCGTCCTCAGAGGGCAGCCTATAGACCTTATGCAAAATTGCTGCCATCTGTCGGAGGTTTGACGAAGCTACCGATTCGGCGCCATGTTGAAGGCTTGTTTACGAATCGTATTACTGTTGCTGCTATAACTTCTTGCTTGCATCTGCTTTGATAGCGGGCAAACGGGGCATCAAAATGTCAGACGAGTGTGTAACGGCATGTACACGTTACCGGCATTTCCCAGTTATTAGGTGTAAAGAACTGCCTCACAACGAGAAGGTACAAGTTTGTCACCGAGTCACATGTAGGCCTGCCGTCGTTAAGTTGAGGTTCTAGGTTATAAATTTTGTCTGTCTGTTTTCACTGTAACGAATAAAATGTTTTTAGCTATCTGAATACCGTGCGTGCAAAGTAGGATGGTTGGAAGGAGGATTCAGCGCGCGACACGGCTAGGCACAGCGCTTACGGTAAGAAAGTGCAGTTGACCCATTTTAAAGCGTATTTTATAAGGACCAGCCTACATCAACCAGATGTATTGTGCATTTAATTTTAATTAAAACGTTGTCCTCTACTTTTATGTTTGAAGCAAAAAATATTTCACTGCCGCAGTCACCGACGTATGTTATGTATAGAATTACCGCATGATTAAAATGTAAAAAAAAACACTTCTGATGCACGTGAAAAGTCAAAGTGAAAAGTGTTAGCTGCTCCAAGAAATAGGTGCCGGTTAGCTGATATCATTCCGGCATGTTCTCGTAAATAACACGATACGCCAAGAACATTCGCGTTCACATAGTCGCTTTCGGGGCACGCTGGCGCTGTACACTTTCAACCCGTTTCTGCAAGGCAGTTTTGCGTAGCCGACTGAACGCTTGCGAAACCACCTCAGCGCGTAACCAACGGTCGAGTGTAACACATTTGCCGGAACAGCGTTTTTTTTTTTCAATTTCACACCAAAGTGCCACACACAAGCATCTGTTAACATTTCTCATCACACAGGGGTGGATACAGAATTATTCTAAAGGGGGATCAGCTTCTGGGAGAGCCTGATATGTGCTCTTGTTGGGATATAAGTTAAGGAAGACAAGTAAGGGGGGGGGGGGGCGGTGTCAGGCCACCCGGGCCACCCGTCTGAATTTCGCAGTGATAGCACATGAAATGCTTGAAAAATACGCGTATAGCGAAGCAATACGCGCGCAAAGCATCCCACCAAACGCTACCTTGTCAAACTCCATAACCGAAAACCAACTACAAAGCAGACGCTCCAGCATAATCGGTCCGTTCGCTGAGAAATGATGACGCGCTCAACCTACCTGTCCAACATGTAATTGTTATCGCAGTGTAATAAACAAATAAATGGTGTCCACAGCCGCTCAGGCATGTGCGAGTAGCCGCGATGCAGCATTGAGGCTCGTACAGCCGCGATTTGTCTGTGCCTGCAAGCACACGGCGCGAAAACGGTCTGGCTCCGGCATGACACGAAAGAGTGTTTTCTGATGAGTTCCGATGCTGCCAAATACCGCATCTATTAAGAACGGCCAACGTAAACACGGCGTCAGTCGTAAGCAGTAGCCGGAGCAACGGAACGAACTGCCGCTTCTCGTCGCCCGCGAGGAAATCTAATAACGTGAAGGTTAGTTTACTGTAAAACTTTTTTCAGCACCCTAATTTCCTCAATCTGAGCAGCACGGCACACGAAAATATGTCGGCATTGCCGTTCCTATCAGCCCCCACACGTCGATACGTACGCTCCGGGTGTGCACATGCGGAGCGCGCTTAGCCTTCAACATGGCGGAAATGCGCATGGCCGCCGCTAGATGGCAGCAGATTTTGCATAAGGTACAGCATCAAATGCTTGTACGTATGTCTGCACGATATAAACAAGCGTTTCAATTTCCAAGGCTTGTATGCAGACTAATAAGTGAGCAAGACACGCAAATTGGGCGAGTTGGTGAGGTTCCATGGTAAAAATATAAAGCAGCGCTTTTTTAAACACAAGACGAAGGAATGGAGGGACACATACGTCTCTTCTTTCCTTCGTCTTGTGTTTAAAAAAGCGCTGTTTTATATTTTTAATAAGTGAGTGCATGCACGTGTCGGTATGAAGGTGTGAATGCAGAATTTTTGAGACACAATTATTGTTTTATTTTATTTATTTAGTACCCATAGCGCCCATACAGGCATTACAGTGGGTGGGGGGGAGGGGGGGTTGTACAGAAGAAGAACAAACATGAAAGTTGCAGGTGCAAATGAAAATGTAGATTATTCTACGCCGACACAAACGTACACAGTTGCGTCGAACACAGCTACATCAAAAATGTCGTATACATTGGGAAAACAATCTAAAATAAACAGAATTCACAGTGATAATAGTTAATGGCAATGCGAACAGTCAACAAAGCGCGGCAGTGGTAAATATATAGTGCAGCACAAGATGCAAAGGAAGCACTAAAAGAAAACAACACAGTTTACAAATCAGGCGTACGCATAATTTCTTTTAAGGCTCAGTGGTCAAAAGATTCAATCATTTTTATTGCAGAAAAGAATGCGTCATTAGACGAAATTCCTACAATTGTGGAAGGAAATCGATTCCACTGACTGATAGTTCTGGGAAAAAAAGAGTTGCTGAAGGACGATGTATTGCATTCATATTCTCTTATCTTGTGTTCGTGATCTTTGCGTGCTGATGTGTAGTGAGGCCAGTTAATGTATACGTCACGGGGAATTCGAGTATGAAAATAATATATGCTGTGTAATAGCTTCAGTCGAAATGACGCTCTTCGCATGCTGCAGAGACTTCCATTTTAATATCGCCTTAGATTCCGTTGCACTAAACTGTCTGTCATACATGGGTATATTAAGCACATATCTTGCCGCCATGGACTGAACTTTTTCTAATCTTTCTTTGTTTGATGCTGTTGAAGGGTCCCACACGTAGCACGCGTATTCCAGCACTGATCTTACGTATGTTTTATATAATAACTCCCGGGTTTGCTGTGGAAATGCACGTGTATTTCGTCGCAAAAATCCCAAACTCCGACAAGCTTTACCTACGGTATAATCCACATGCCGACTCCATGATAAAGAGGGGCAAAAGTAAACGCCTAGGTATTTGTATTCGCACACCATTTTTACCGGTGAGCAGTTTATTGTGTATTGGAATTCACCTGGACTTTTTTTTTTCTGGTGAACCTCATGCACACCGTTTTCTTAAGCTTCAGTTTCATTTCCCATCGCTCACACCATGCGTGTATCGCACATAAGTCGTTTTGGATCACAGATCAGTCAGTTTCAGAGGTAATTTTGCGGTGTAATATGCAGTCGTCTGCAAATAGCCTAATATGATATTGTACGTTTTCGTTAATCTCATTGATATAAAGTAAGAAAAGAAGGGGTCCCAGAACTGATCCCTCGAGGCACCCCTGACGTAACATCAGTTATTGCAGACTGTTCGCCGTTTACAACTACGCATTGTCGCCTCTCACGTAAATATTCAGCAACCCATGCAATAACTTGGGGATTAATGTCAAAGCTGGACAGTTTCTGCAGTAATAAGTAGTGCGAAACGGTGTCGAACGCTTTCTGAAAGTCGAGGAAAATACAATCAACCGAAGAGTTATCGTCCAGTGCTGCTGCTAAAACATGTGTGAACTCTACCAGTTGTGTGACGCACGATAGTTCATGTCTAAATCCGTGCTGGTTTGAGTTCAATAAAGAATTACTATCTATATGCTTAACAATGGCGGTATATAAAACGTGTTCAAGAATTTTGCAGCACACAGAAGTGAGTGAAATGGGGCGGTAGTTATTGATAACGTTGCGCGGGCCAGATTTATGTATAGGAGCAACCGATGCCATTTTCTAATCAGTCGGGAGAGAACTGTGTTTTAAGGACTTTTCGTAAATGACTGTTCGCAATCTCGTGAAGTGTTGGCGATTTAGAAATCCTTGTAATACCAAGCATGAACTATAGTCTGCAAAGGCCGGTTAGCAGTAAAAAAGACCTCAAGTCACGCACTTCTAGAGAGGTACACGGATTCATTCAAACAGAAAAGCAGAGTGCACAGAGTTCCACTTCAACTATAATTAACCAGAAATACAGGCTTTTTTTTTTGTAGCCGCTACAGCAAGAAGTATGGTTCAGTCGCACAACACCATTTATATTGTAGTATGGGCAGAACACAACCTAAGCACGTACAAATAAAGCAAGAAAAAAAAAACATCGAGCACAGTGGAAAACACGACTGTCGCCGAAGGCCAGTACCCCATTGATTGGCGGATTGCACTTCTCACAGACGTAATAGGAACGTTAGGACGGCTTCGTGCATTAATGTGGCAATGGAGGGCGCATATACCACCACTGGGCTGTAGTCAACGCGCTTTCTTGGATATGTGCAACACTTAATTGGATATGTGCCGCCGACCGCCCATCCATACTACACTGCTAACGCCGCGACGGTGAGCCCAATCTCGCAACAATGTGTTGCGAGTAGGCCAAGTAGGCTGCACCAGCATAACTGGACGGAAGGAGGCTTTCTAAAGACGACATTTATGTGTACACACGCGGGGCAGCTGTACCGATTGTTATTGTATGGACGTAACCCTAGTGGACGTGTGATACATATCAACACGGGCACGCAAACCGCACTTACATCAAGTTCGATGGAGCACTGCAGTTATTTCACTAACCGTGATTGCGCCAAACTGAGGTTGACCGCCTCAACGAAGCTAAGGAAAAGGCAGCACCCGAGACGATGGCTGAAGGCAGCGTGGCTCCGGCGGAGGCCGAAATTAACGTCTTCCTAAAGTGCGTCAGCTGGTCTGTCTCGACAACAGAGCTGCTGATACGCGAAACAGTCCGGCAAAACAAACCACGCACGTCTCAATACACAAGTGATGCTGGTAAATCGGTGATACGACAGTGATACTGAACGTATGGCCGCTTAATTCAGCGAGCGGCCGTGCTGAACGTTACAGTTACAGTGGCTAGGTGTAAACGTCTAACCTTTCACACCGACCACAAGGTGACCACCCCTAGCTTATTCTCAGGGACAGGAGATTGCAAACAGCAAGGAGTTGTTTTAGTCTGCGCATAGGACGCGTAACCACGGAGGAAGAATTGCACCGTGGACCCCGTGGACGTAACGCTAGTAACGATAGCGAGTCGACGGCTACAGTTACGTCTGGACGTAACCCTAGCTGCACCGTTAAATAAAAGTGATGGTTCAAGTACACTTCGCCCAAATGACTTTCCAACTGTAAGCGATCGATCCACGCAAAGCACGCACTTACCACACATACACGTCCGCCACAGTACAAGCTGTGCGTCAGACAGACAGTCACAAATCACGTAACTCATGGCCTTTATCTCATGCTCGTACAGCTCGTTATCATATCTTATAGATTTGGCAATGGTCCACTGAACAGGGGGACATCGCAGGAACGAAAGCGGCAACGACTTGCTACGACTTCTACAACATACACAACGCGATCACGTCCCTACGGTCAGAGGCGGTTCTCGTTAATGCGCACAGTTCACGCTCAATATCAACACCAGTACAGTAGTGCGTAGTGCCGTGCCTCCCCTGCCAGCACCCACCACGCAAGCCACACAAACGGGCCACGCAGAGCACGCACTTACCACACATACACGTACGCCACAGTACAAGCTGTGCGTCAAACAGACACATTTCACAAATCACGTAACACATGGCCTTTATCTCATGCTCGTACAGCTCGTTATCATTGCTTATAGATTTGGCAGTGGTCCACTGAACCGGAGGACATCGCAACAAAAGCGGCAACGACTTGCTACGACTTCTACAACACACACAGTTCTCGTTAATGCACTCAGTCAACTCAGTTCACGCTCAATATCAATACCAGTACAGTAGTGTGCCTCCTCTGCCAACACTCACCACGCAAGCCACACAAACGGGCCTGAACGCTACTCTGCCGCCACCTACTTATACACTTCAAGCCAAGTCAAGCCAATTTTAAGCGGCTATATGGGTGAACCGAACGCTTTGCCCACCTAACGTCTCCTTCCACCCGGTGGAAGGAGACACCACAAAAGGCTGGACGGCGCATCTTCGCTCTGCGAGGCGGGCGCTTGTGAAGCCACCGGAAGGTCCCCTGTTTGTCCCGGAAGCTGGCGTCTTCTGTCCGTCTCAGTCGCGCAATTCAAATATTCTCGTAGGCAGCTGTTGTTATGATCGTTTTTCTTTTATATTTTTCAAACGCTGCGATTACGCCTGACTTTAGACGCCGACGAACGCTACACGAAAGATGACAGACGCCGTGCCGACACCATCCGAATGCGGCGGAGTGCTGCAACGTACAAAACGCGTAAAAAGTAATGCAACTTTGAGGTACTTACGCGTGAAATGTCTTCCCTGACGACTTTTCCGGTCGATTCGTACAGTTTACTGCGCTACAGGCAGGTATTTCTTTAAAAAAAGAAGAGAAAAGTTCTCTTCCGGGACAAAAACGGCGGCTTCCGGTGGCTTCACGGCCGCGTGCTCGATGCGCCATCCAGCTCCTCCTAGTGGAGATCAGTGGGGGAGACACTGCCTGCGAGAACACGTTCGGCGGTCGGCGGGTGTTCTCGACAGATCTCAGTACTGACGTGCGCGCCGCCCTGCGGCGGCATGAAATACCAGCACGCCTCCTTTCACGGCGCGGCCGAGACGATGCTGACACCTCTCCTTCTAGCCACCATACCCTGCATAGAGCGGCCGTGCCCGCGCTTTTACAATCCCGACCAACTCCAGCCGGCGACTGCAGCGCCGCGGCGCGGTCACGGCGTGAACTATCACGAGCGCGAGAAGCTAGGTGCTTTTCCTGACAACCGCGCGCGTCCTAGGCACCAAAATGCGCGAACGTCCCTAGCCGTTTTAGTCCCTAAAGTGCCTCTCCTGGTCACGTGACTTTTGCATTGACGTCACTATACACGTCACGGCAGCTTTTTTTCTGTTTTTGTTTTTCCATCTGAAGCCCGTTTGAAGGCGAGACAAGTCAGGGCGAAAACCGAAAGCACGCGGTAGGTGTTGTCCCGTGTTGTGTGGAAGAGAAAGCCTCGGATATCAACATTAAAGGGCGTTCGGGCGGTTGGATTGTTAAGGAAGATCAGCAACAGTCGGTTAGGTATGCGAAGAAAAACGCTTTTATCGATATATTGCATGTATGTTCGCCCAGTTCTTGAATTCGGGTGCATATTATATGCTGGGGCTCCTGCTTATAAGCTTCATCCTCTTGTAGTCCTCGAAAGACAGGCCTTGAGATTATGTTTAGGTCTTCCTAAATTTGTAGCAGTCAAGGTCTTGTATCTGGAAGCTAGGCTCCCCTCATTAGCTACCCGTTTTAAGTTGTTAGCAGCTCAGTCATTTCTAAGGCTCTATGAATCCCTCGTAAGACGTTCAGCAACAGTTTTTATTGCCAGTCCTGAATTGTTTTTTGGAGTATATTGGCCGAGATTTCATACGCCTCAAATTCTGGTTATACAGAGCCTTCTTGACTTTTTAAACGTTCAAATTAAGGACATGCCTTTAATCAGTAATAGCAACAACTATATTAAAATACAATTTGACGACATTTTTCCAAAAAATGCAAAACTAATATCGTCCCGCTTTTTAAACGCTATATTAAGTGATTACCTGGTACATATGCCAATAAAGACAGTCATAGCGACTGATGCTTCACAGAGTGAAGAAAAATGTGGAATTGGGATTTTCTGCCCTGCTCTTGATTGGTCATTTTCTCTTCGCCTTCCAGATTTTGTGCCCATATTTGTAGCAGAATTTTTAGCGATCATTCTAGCTCTCCGTAAATTAACAGCATCAATAAAGTCTGCAGTAATTTTGACGGATTCTCGGTCAGTATGTTCCTCCCTAACTGCAAATGAGGAATCGAACGTTCTGAGGGTTTTCAAATCATTAGTCCCACCGCATATAAATTTGATCAAGTTGGTTTGGGTTCCAGGACATAAAGGGCTAATTATGAATGAAATTGCAGATACGCTAGCAAAGACATCTTTGAATGGCCCGGTTATTCAGGTATTACCGGCATCAACATTCATTATAGGTGCGAGATTAAGGAGGAAACTGTTGTTAGATGAATTTTATGCACCGTCAATAACGAACACATTAGAATTGCAGCATTTGAATCATTATTGGAATAGTAAAATATGTCAAACAAGAGCAATCGAAGTCGCAATCACTAGACTACGCTGTCAGACTCCATACCTAAATTTTTATTTACACAGAGCTGGTCTGGCAGCTTCCCCTAATTGTTCTTTTTGCGGAATACCTGAGTCAACGGAACATTATCTGATTCACTGTAGCAGATACTCTTCCTTGCGCAAATTGACTTTAGGTACCGTCTTCCGACTCCTTAGATTGGATTTAAGCGCACCAAATGTACTTTCATTCGGGGCTTTGTCCCTTGGATACAGTGACGGGAAGATTGCCGATGCCCTGCAGGAGTTTATTAAAGGTTCACAGAGATTTAGGCTATAGAATCAATCTTTCCTCTTGTTTTTCTACTTTTCAAAATTTCTTTATTCTTTTTATTTAAATTCTCCGCTTCATTGTTTATATGATTTTCTATTTCTATTCTTAAATTTTTTTTTCATTTTACTTCTTTCCTCTTAAATAGAAAAAATCTACGCTTTACTTTAACAATTACATTTTAAAAACTATCCGGTTCTTGGCCAATCCCCCAGCGTGGGTGTGTGCCATAGTTATAGGATCTACTCTACTCTACTCTACTCATTTCTCCGTGGAACATACGAACGTCGGAAAAGAGCTCGGTCGCTGTCGGGCCCGTCATCATTCGATGTTGTTGCGTGTGAGGAGGTGTTTGCCATTTGTTACGCGTCCATCTGCCATGCACACGAGCATGCGGTCATTTCGATGGCAAAGCCGGTATGAACGCGATGTGTGCTTCTTGTTTTGTGAACTCTCATTGCTATGAGATAACCAGCCGGTGTCGCTATGCCCTGTATTGGGGCTTCTTTTCGCAACGTGTAAACGACTGCAAACGGCAAGCGACTGCATCGGCAGCTTCCAGTTGTTTACGGACGAGTACGTACTGTACATACATGCCAATTATGTAAGTAAATTATGTTAGAGTGTTCTGCGGCGAACACGATCCGCAATCGTTTCCTTGCCGTTCAGCAGGCTGTAGTGTGGCAACAGGCTGTAGCCGCAGACGGGTTATTGCGTCGCTGCTTCCAATCATTTGTGCTTGGTCGGTTAATTTCGCCTGGAAAGCCAGTGCGAATGCATTGTGCGCCGTTTTGTTGAACTCCCGTCATTAAAAGCAAACTGGTCTGTGCCTTAATCACCGTGTAGATTCTTGTTTTCATCGTTTTCTCTTTCCCATTTAACAGCAAAAACGCGCGCAATGTTCAAATCGCCAAGACAGAACGAGACATCGTCAATACTTCCTTTTGGGCAGGTTGGTTCATTGTTGACGAGTAATCGCGCGAACACACCCACTAGGGCAGTGGTTCTGAACTGGATTTCCACGGACCCTGACGGGTCCGCGACACTCATAAAAAAAAAAAAAAAACTTTTTGGAGGCTGGCTATTCCCTGCGACAGCGGCCCCTTTTCATTTGTGGTATGCTTCGCCGCGTAAAACTTGTGCACTGCGGCAAAGCTAACCTATAATTCCACTTCTCTATCAGATGGCTTCAAAGCTTCTGTTGCAGTTGTCTTCGGCATATGTGCGCGAGCACACTTTCTCTAGCTTTCAATATTTGAAGAACAAACATTGTTAAAAAAGAGGTTGAAGGTGGCTGCAGACAGCACAGCTTGTTAACAAGCTGTTAACATCGAATCGGCATGGCACATTACTCTGACCATGCTTTGCCAGAGAGAAATAAAAGCCACCTGTTTCAGCTGCATGTTGTGTTAATTTATTACTCTGACCCTTTGTCTCTCACTGCAAGGGGTTCCCAGATCATCCATGGCTGAGAACCACTGCACTAGAGACGACACGGACACACTAGCGCTGACCTACAACTCGATTAAAGGGGTCCTGGAACGCCTTTTCATCTGCAAACTGCAGCGCTGTATTGCGTGTAATGCTGAATACTGAGGTGAATGCAAAAATAATGATCGAAATCAGTGCATTCCATAGTTCGAGAAGAAGCAATGAAAACTACACGCTTAATTTGTGTCGCAGGGCCCCTTTGATGGCAGAATGACACACCTTATATATGCCAGAGTGAAGCATGGGGAAAAAAAGAGGGATGCAATACAAGGTTTAACACACAAAAACATTTTTATTTTCCTTTGAGATCCAAGATGTAACAGCTGCATCCAGAAAATGAAACTCGGCATTAAAGAGGGCAAGAGATGGTGCTAGTGCACTTATCAAATGTCTTAATATGATAGGCTTCTAAACTGATACGTGGAGTACTGCCTTCACTCCTATCGCAAACCGTCGTCCCTTTAAACCGGGCCACACATTTTGCTGACATGAGCAACTAAATGTGCGTACTTGTAATCTACCTTTCGCAATTTTTATACGTGTTCCCCCAAATGGTGATTGACAAAGCGCCCACCCAGTTCCGCCAACGTAGAACATCCCACATGACATGGGAATGCAATATGCCACTCCTGTGGAACACTTGACCAAAAGCGTTTTGTGGTTCTTCCAGCATCCACATTTACTGGTGTTGCAAATGCATGGCCACAGCTTTCCCACCTTATTGGGAGTAGAAAAACAAAACTGCCTACTTCCCATCTTCTTAAGATAGTGGGCAACTATATGAACATATTGTACAACCTGTGGCCTAAGGGTCTTCTGGTGATCCTTCGCAGTTGCGCATCCTGTTCCACGTTTCAATTTTTAGCGGAGGGTTTCAGGAAGAGCAGTCAAGACTGAGTTGGGGAACCCTGCAGCCGAAAGACTGCATATGGGGTTCTCAAAATTGGGCACCATTTGATGTGGGCACAATTTTTTTAGAGCAGATTCCAGGCACATCAAAGCTGTAGCTCTCTTATTTGTCTTAAAACGTGCTGAATCAAAGGGAAGCAATCCCTTCATGGCCCTCGGGTAGTAGCCACAGCAAGCATGTCTTAAGGTCTAAAAACCGTAAAACCGAACGTTCTCGAAGTTCATGGATTAAATGCAACCCAAGTACTTGTGAGCTAAAAACAGATGAAACTTCACCTACTGTACAGGGGTAGGTGAAGTTGGTAGTTGCTACACGAGTACAGAGCAACAACTCATCTGAGAGAGTTGCTATGCAGTTGGCACCCACTACGTAATTGCACGTACAGTTTCCATGTAGCACCACTCTGTATGACAGGTGTTGTAAAGAAACAATTGTGTTAAATGAGCGATAAATAAATAAGATTGTTTGATTTTTTTTATCTAAATGCAGTGTGCCTGAAATTTTAAACCATGTGTTAGTATAGTGATTCTAACAGAATGTTGTCCATTGTCACAGGGATCTCTTGGAGGCAGATAAAGTTATACAAACATAATAGCAGTCCTATATGCACTCTTGCTTCATGAATTACTTTGGTAAATAAATATGCTTTCTGCGTATACCTGTGTGTACTTCCAGGAGCTGCTGCACTGTGTGCCATTTATTCAAGCCTGTGTTCAGTACTAGCATTGAGAAGTGAATGTTTGCACACACTTGGACACCATTGTGTGTTTCAATGGTTACATGTCTATGCATAGAGTCAGTGTTCCTACAACTAGTATATCAATAAATGGACAAGTTCAGTTGCCCGCAAAGTAAGTGCATTGCAGACTATTTTGCCACATGCCTTGTGGAAAGTTATCAAGTCTCACAGAGCGAATTATTACCGCACCAGAACGTAGCATTCATTGAAATTTGGCACCTCACCCACTACATGCAAATTTACCCTGTCACTTGAGCACGAGTCATGCAGTTGCAATATAAAAGTGCATCAACAATACGCCCGCATACAGCATCAGGCAGTGCCACAATACAAAACTGTCGTGGCTTAGCTTATTTAATGGTTAGGGAAAAAGGGGGAGTCCAGTGAAATATGACAATTAAGCCACCTAGGAAATGATTTTCTCACCCTCTGAAAGCAAATTCAATGCAGTATAGCTGGCATACTGAAGTACTCATCTCAGAATATGGCTACTTGATAAAGAAAATGCAGTCAGTCTGAATAATGGCTGTTGCAAACATATTTGATGCAGGAAGTGACATTAGATGAAATATGGTGCACTATGGCATTCCCAAAAGCTTTCCCTGTGTATTATATTACATGGCCACCTGACATGCACTTTCCTGTGCGTCTGCGAGAGGAGTGCTTAAAAAGCAGCTAATCTCTCATCCAATAGCCCTTAAAGACCCTGGAGAAAAATGTGCAAATGTGACCATTGGCATTGTATCCCATTATCAAGTAAAAAATGCAAAAATGTTGGACTGGTCAATCCTAATGCGGGTCATTCTGTCTTCAACAACAGTTCACAAACATTGCATTTGGGAGCATGACCTATTAATGCTTCAGAATCTAGCACAGGACACAACACAAAGGCAGACTAAAATAACACGATTGCCACAGTCTTGCTCAGTGTTTGTATTGCATCCTGCACTAGATGCTGCAATGGCACCTCCTTATTCAGACCTCCACAGTGGTTAAACCAACATGCTCCACAGTGGTTAAACCAACAGAATGCCCAGACACACAAAAATGGATAGATATGGTTAGTCTGGGTGTATGTGTAACGAAGTAGAACATCGATGCTAAATATTGTAAATATTGCACTTAGATAAGTTATAACCACTACGGAAGGCTCCAGCACACGGTAAAAGAGAACACCAGCACATTTCAATAAAATTATCTATTTGTACATAACTTGCTTTGAAGCACCGTAAACGAAGTACCAGTAGTGCGCCGCAATAATTTAGATAGGGCTTTTAGGCAAGCATTAATGTTGCTGGTCAAAGCTGCAATATTCCAGAGCAAGAAGACAGAAGTGCCAAGGCCGCGCAACTGCCTCGGTCCTTTTACTAATGCAACCTTTGAGAAAAAAAAAAACTGCAATGGTTAACTGCGACAACGCAAGAAGCCTTAGCTGATATTTCACACCTGACAAGATGTACTGTGCGCGCATGCAACCATGAGCGCAGGATATCCTCACGTTTTGCTATTTCATGAACGGCGCAAGCTTCCACTCCTAGTGCAAAGCTCACCGGCGTACACACACAACACTGCTGTACCCGAGCGCTCCTCACGCCGCCAGCGATTCAAAAGTGCTCGTGTGACACCTGTCCCTGCTGCACGGTCCAAAGTAATCCGTAACAAATACCGCCACTCAAATTGCAACCATACTGCAATCAGTCCTGATCGCACTTAAAAGCGACCACACAGCAGCAAGTACCCGCCGTCAGTGCGCATTCACTACCACTTGCACGAAACAGCCAACACTCACGTATCATCACATTCGCAGGAGGCGCCAATATTACAAAAATACAAACTGGCGCGCTGGCGCACAACACACACCGACCTTGCACACACAGCGCAACCATGGCGTTTACAATCGCTCCCCGCTCCAGCCACTGCTAGGGACTAAAATGGCTAGGGACGTTCGCGCATTTTAGTGCCTAGGCCACGCGCGGTCGTCAAAAAAGCCCCTAACTCTGCGCTGCTCATAATAGTTTGTGCCGTGACGCGCCGCGGCGTTGCAGTCGCCGGCTGGAGTTGGTCGGGATTGTAAAAGCGCGCCGTGCCCTGGCTAAAGTGAGCTAGAATAGGGTAGTGGGCTCACTCGCCGGCCGGCGCTATGCATTGCGGTGACGCCGCCAATGTCACAAAAACGTGCTTCGGCGCGCCTCCGCGGCGCGGCGCCACCGCCGCATCAAATGTAGTGAGCGTTGGCGCTGGGGCAGTTGCTGCCTGTTTAAAGTGGCGGTCGGTGTGTGCGAGTTTTGTTTTTTTGAGAACTCTTCGCGCTTTGCATCCTCAATCTGCTAGGTTCTTCTGCGAACAGCGATGTGGCCTGACAAGCAGTGACCGTCTCACGAGGTTAAAATGCTTCCGCGGGGGCAAAACCACTGTTTTGCGCCAGGCCGTCGGACAGGTTACGTCCACGTGAAGGGCAGCGCGAAGCCGTCTTTCTTAGGCGTTCCGAAGGATACAGCCCTGAGGAAGCAATGAGGAATCCCTGGGAAAGGAATTTGCAACGAGCGGACAAAGCACTGGACGACACATCTGCCGTGTGTGAACTTCACTTTGAGCCGAAGTATGTGCTACGGTACGCACAACACGTGGGAAACCTTGCCTACGAGAGGACGCTGTGCCTGCAATCCTGCCTAACTCGGCGTCGTATTTGACAAAGAAGACATCACGAGAAAGACCGACCCGAAAGAGAAAGCGATTGGGAAGCGTTCAAGGCGAGAAGGTACGTTCTCGTGCCATTGGTGATACTGTTCAAGCAACTGTGCCCAATATATGATGAATAAATGTTCATGTACTTGTGCCCAGTACTTGAGGAAAGTGGCTTCCTGTCTTTCTTATCGTGTGGATTTTTACAGACTTTGCATAGGAATATTCAGTGCAGAAATAGCCAAATTACAGAGACAAGGTACCGGAGATCTGCAGAAAGAATGATCAGATGCAAGTTTTTAAATGCTGTGGAATATATAACATTAAGAGCTTGTGGTAAACTCCCGAGTGTGTGTCAAGGTCAGCATCGGCAGTAATTTCACACGCTCGTAAAAGGCGCGCGTGACGAAAGTAGTGCCCAAGAAATGCAAAGAATCCAGTTTACAATTGATAGCCGCAAAACGCGTATACGCTTTGAAAAGTTCGCAATCGCTGCTTTTCACTCGTAAGAGAAATTTATATGCATCTCAAATTTGCGCAGCATCCCTTGCATGCATCGAGTTGTGCATGCAGTTTAATCGCGCGTTCGCGCGAGTTACGGCGACAGTTTCAGAAAAGAATGTTTTCTGCAGCTTTACTCGCAGGAGTACTGACTGTCTTCGGTTTGTTTCATTTAATATCTGATAACTAGCTAACAGCAGAGCTGCATACACCATGTTACAGTGTTCTAGATGGTTACCATGCCTTACGCGCACAAGTAGGCCAACGCACCTAGCTCGCGCTAGTTTTCTTTCTTTGTTTTTTATTGTCTCAGCGACATCATCATCACCGTTTACACTGCCGAAATTCGCGTGCGTTTCCGTCCAGTGCGTATGATAACAGCGCACAAAAAAGCATGTCTTCAGTTGCGCACAAACGCCTCCGTCAGGCAGTGCTCTACATTTAAGTCGCTGGTGGCGCCACCACACATGTGACATACCCGGCGTCAAGCAGGGGACCCCAGCAAGCCCACTACCCTATTCTAGCTCACTTTACCCTGGCTCGTGCGCGACGGGCGACATTTGTTTTCGTGGCCACTACAGGGAGCGACCGCCGCGCCGCCACCCGATAGCGCCTGAAACGCGCTTCTGGGCACTTTTTCTCCCTGAAGACGGCCGCTGGCCTAGGTACTGAGGAGGAGAACGCCCCTAGCTCCACTTGTCCCTAAACGGCGGAGTAAACGCGCTTCGCGCCGGTGTCAACTCACGTCAAGGTAAGTTCTTGCATTCCTTGTTCTGCGATGTTTTCTACGCGCGACGATGAAATTTCGCCACGCAGTACGCGTCTCACTTTGAACTATTTTCATCGTGACAGTTTTAGGGGCGAAGCTCCTTAAGGCGGCACCCGTTCGTCCCTCGTCGTGGTCGTAGTAGTGAGTAACAAGTCTTACGCTTTGACCTCCAAGGTGGTGCCGGTGGGAGATTTCTCCTGTGCGTTGTTGAACAATAAAAAATTCGCAGCGTGCGCGTTAACTAAAAGCCGAATTCTTCTGTCTCTCATTCCCCATTAGCAGCCATTGGCATGTTCCAGTAGGAAACGTTAGTAGAAGTAGAAGTGTAAGTGTTAGCTAAAAGCCGACTTCTTCTGTCTCTCATTGCCATTAGCAGCCATTGTTTACCTCCAAGGTAGTGCCTGGTGAGATTTCTCCTGTGCGTGATTAAACAATAAAAATTTTGTTCAAAACGCCGTTGATTGATGAAATAAACCAACGAAAGACGCCAGATGTTTTGTAAAAGCAGAACGAAAGAACGCCAGATGTTTTTCTTAAAGTGTAGTAGTTCTATGTAGCCACCTCGCCCGATCGTCAACGGGCGAGGTGGACCGGCAACGGCGCGAGGACCCTGCCGTACGAGAGTTAAATCACACTAAAAGACATACTTTGCGGGCGATACACTCTAGTGAGCTTTCAACTTTTCGTCTTAGTGTACATGATAAAGAAATTATTTCTACGAAAAACGCAAGGCACACCTTGAGCAATATGTTTGGTTTTGGGACGCTAAATGGAACCATGAGGCGATGCGAAGCCGGAGCACTTGCACGATCGCGTTCCGTTGGCTTTCGTTGGGCATGCTACCGACCTCGCGTCGTGGAACGCGCGTCCTGTCTTCCCTCTAGCCTTGCCTTTAATTCGCACAGGGCGAGCGGGGAATGCGGTCGCTCTTGGCGCTCTTTCGCTCGGGAGCGGACTTCTTTCTTGCATTTCACCGATCACAAGTGATAATGAAGGGACCACGTAAACCAACAGTACAATAAAAGTTTGATGTTTAATATATACACGATGTTTCACACTCTTTATATTATGTACTGGGCGCATTTCACGGAAGAGTTTCACGGTTTACAGATGATTCCCTCCGTAGCTTCGCCCCACTCATCATCATTCACCCCGTGGATATGCTGTGATTTTTTTGTATCTTCTTGTAGCCTGGGAACACCGTTCAATTTGTGCGACAGAAACTTATGCAGCTTCCGTCTCTCACGCTATTGTATGGAAACGGTTGAATACCGCTTGTAGTTACTTTCTTGCCCTAGAGTTGAACTAGTAAAAGGTTTGTGACACACACTTATGAGAACGAATGCAATAAGCTAGGTCTTCGCTTGTACATTAGTGTGCAAAAAAGCTTTTATTTGCGCAGATGCCCATGTTGCGAGTGCAGTCGTAACGCTTTGGCGTTGGATCCGAGCCCATGGAGAAAGTTGGAGCTGTATGTAAGTAAACTTTGTGCGTGCATATTCTTCGTTTGACCATTGCGAAATATGTCAGAAGTGGTGTACTAATCAGTGCACAAAAATTGATCTGCCAACGTTAAACAAAAAGCATTTAATAAAACTAATGAGCCGTAGTGTCCCCACTTCACTGCTCATGGGCTTTTTTCCATTAGCTTAATGGGCACAGCCACTGCTCTGCCAGGAAGCCAGACACGAAGTTCAAGGGGACACAGCTTTTGCATCGGTCTGGCTTTAATGAGGGCAACTTGCGCTGTGATTCAAAATTTTGTTTTCAAGCCGTTGTTCGAAGCTTCACAGGAGGCTAACACATACAATAGGGCTCTTGTGGTTCAAAAACCGTGGGCAAGACTACCGCTCAAAGTAAAAAAACCCGCATTTCCCCGAAGGGGAGTATGAGGAAGTGCGAAGCACGGGGTGATGCTATGAGGGGGCGCGCGCGACTAAACTGCAGAGCCGAGCGAAGGAGACGGCAGCGAGAGAGCACGCGCCAGCCGACCCACGGAGGTCTGGCCGTTTTTAAGTGCAAAGCACTTTTACTGATGATGATGATCTGTCTTCCGAACTCGTTCCAAAGAACCCGCAACGCGTTCAACTTGTTGGCGGCGTTGCGCACGCCCGAGATGGGGCTCAGGTTGTTGTCGAACCACAGTCGATCGCACACCGCGCAGCTATATCCGAAGCTGCGGTCCAGGAAGTCTCGCTGGAAGCGCGCGTCCGGCCGATCGAATTCGAGGGCCCGCGCTCGCTCACGCGTCGCGCGTCCCCGCGCCAGATCGGCTTCGGGGTGCTCGGCTCGCTTCGCACGCTTTCGTTCGGCGTCTCGCCGCCGGCCTTCATCACCACAGGCAATGCGCGGGGCGCGCGCAGTCACGGAGCGGAGGGCGGAGCGCGCGCAGTCACGTGGGGCGTGACGTCGCTGCGCCGTTGCTACTGACGCTCCTCCTCCTCTCCGCTCTCCGCGGCGTTGCTATGGGACGGCGGATTCAGGGTCGCTTATAAAGTGCATTCGCACTTAAAAGAAATCTAGGCCGAAGGTTTACAGGTTAGTATGATTGAAAATTGGGCGAGTTGGTAACAATTCACAGCTGGTAGAGGCAAAACAGTGCGAAATAACAGAGACCAAGTACGAGTAGACACGACACGAGTGCTGACTTTCAAATGAAAAGTTTATTGAAGAAACATCATAATATACTCTTACTGTGCATGCTCTTACAAGGCAAGAAACTCATGACGACGTCATGGCATTGGTGTTCGCAGCCAAGAATAAAGTTGGTGACATCTGCACAGCAGTGCGGAAAAAGGCCCAGTGGTGAAGGATTCATATTCCATTAAGCACACGAATGTTTTTGTGCCATTGGCATTGTGTACAGCATACCCTTCACGTGTGGAAGTGTTTACGTTGGGCAATCGGGGCGACGCTTAAAGGGGTCATGAACCACTTTTCCAAGTAATGATCTAATGGCCTCAGTATCGGAGTGTACTGCCTCCCGAATCGATTGCCGCAAAAATTTCTCGAATCCGTCAAGAATCAGCGGAGTTACGGGGGTTTGGCGCACGCTCCCAGCGCTTTCTCTCTTTTATCGTGCCGACGAGCGCACTGGAAGCTAGACAGGGAGGGATGGCATGGGGGAAAGAAGTTACGCCAGCGCGCGTCATGAAACGCGATCGCTCTCCCGCTGTGATTCGCTTGCGCGAGTGCGGCGCCGGCAAGTGGCGGCATTCCGCGGCAAGAAGCGCATCTGATCCGAACGCCGCTCTCGATTTACGTCGGCTATCGGCCAATAAGCATGCTATGTCTTTGCGACGTACAGCGGACAGACGCCCCGCCCACCGACGAGAGTGAGAACCGGCCTCTGTTTGAAAAGAGGGTGCCTGGGGAAACGGCAACTTCGCGCTCCGCTTGTGGCCATTACGCGGCGCGCACGACTGTAATATTTGGCAGAGCAGTTCATAGCCGTGTCAGCTTTCCGCAGGATGTGTTTTTTCAATCAGCCCAAGGGGTGCTTCATGACCCCTTTAAACTCGCAACTGAGGGAGCATCAAAATTCCCCGAGAGGTAATGTTTACTCGACGCACTTGGCAATGCACTGCCAACATTGCGGGTACACCGCAGAATTTTCTAGAATGAGGATTCTTTTCCGCCACCACGACCAGTTGACACGCGAAATCTTCGAGGCCCGCAAAATACAGAAGGCAGGGCATAACTGTGTCAGTCTTAAATAGCCCTCCAGGAAAAGGAAATTTCCTTTTTAGATTCTTGTAATCGTTAACAGTGCTAAGATTACTAGCAAGAGCGAGCCAAAGAGCCCAAACGAAAGCATGCCAGTGTCATTACAATCTGCTATTGCCATGTATTAACATGGCTGTTATGACAAACACCGACATACCGGAATATTTTCTGGCTGTTTTAGGTCAGCAGTTAATGTACAAGCTTCCTAAATTCCTCCATTGCATGCTATGTTCTATCATGAATTAGAGGCTCAAGACATCAAGTACATCAACAGTTTCTTCCGTTGTTTGTTATTGAAAGCATGTTGTAGGGATGGGTACGTTTCTGTATGAGATAGATTTTGCACATACCGCAGATCCATATGTGCTGAAATACTGCCGAAAGTTTCAGTATTATCGTCGCCATCTTTCAAAGTAGCATTTGGCGTTGTTAGTGGCCTAGTTTCTGAAGGAAGAAAAAAACTGGAAAGTGAGTTCCTGTACTCCAATCTCGAAGGTGATGCTTTACCTCCATGCAAATTCATCGACGTTCGTAAAAAAAATGACAAATTCGCATAAGATCTGCATATTTTTGTTGGAATCCTTCAGTATTACTTTTCATGTTGTTAACTAGTTTATTTGTATAGGGAAAGGCTGCTCAATTACCTTGTCTGGAATCGGTGCACTGAGTTTGTGTGCTATGCTTAATTTGGCAGTTGCAGGGTGGTAAGGCATAGCCTTTCAGATAGCAGACTTGTCTACCATCTTTCTGGTGCTCCTGCCACGGGCTGAAGCCAATTAAATCCTTGTGAAATGTTTGCCGAAGGTTCAACGGTGTGCACACTAACATGTCCCAACCGATCAGGACAGAAGATAGTCAACAAGTTTGGAGAAAATGTGCAAATTGTGCACGGTGCATTCACATTCCAGTGGACATTTGCTGGCTGGTGCATCCTCTTGCCAAAGTCCAACATCAGGGGAAAGTGCAGTGCTGCATGTCTGGAAAAAATCACAGCATATCCACGGAGTGAATGATGATGAGTGGGCGAAGCTGCGGAGGTTCATCGGTAAACCGTGAATCTTCCGTGAATTCTGCCCAGTACATCATCACCTACGTGAGATCGGGCGCGTTTATACTAAAGGTTCGATGAGTTATGACGACTTGCAGCGCACTTTAATTTTACATGTACGCTGTGAATTTTCATTGTTTAGAAAACCATTGCTTAGAAAACATCTGGCGTCTTTCGTTAAGCAGCTGGCGTCTTTTCGTTTTGCTTTAGAAACATCTGGCGTTCTTTCGTTTTGCTTTTACAAAACATCTGGCGTCTTTTGTTGGTTTATTTCATCAATCAACGGCGTTTTGAACAAAATTTTTATTGTTTAATCACGCACAGGAGAAATCTCACCAGGCACTACCTTGGAGGTAAAGAATGGCTGCTAATGGGAATGAGAGACAGAAGAAGTCGGCTTTTAGCTAACGCTGCGAATTTTTTATTGTTCAACAACGCACAGGAAAAATCTCCCACCGGCACCACCTTGCAGGTCAAAGCGTAAGACTGGTTACATACTACGCTACGAGGGACGAACGGGTGCCGCTATAACGAGCTTCGCCCCTAAAAAGTTCATTGAATAAAGACCAAGCGATGTCTGCCAAGGTGTCGAGCTTTCAAAGTGCAAAGAGAGAGTAAGCTTGCTCTAACAAACATAGCAGTGGTTATGAAAATGATAATGTGCATTTGTAAGTACATACTGTCATAGTGCGCTCAGTACAAAACAAGTAACCAACTAAGGCATGCAGAGTTTTAAATAGCATAGGTGTATTATGTCCGGTACCGCCTCACACAAGAAACGCCTGCTGGTGTGCCATACCCTTCTACCTATGAACTTGCAGCAGGGGACCTATTAACTGCACCGTGGCACTGATAACGATGTAGACTTTCTAGAACAAATGGCTCGGCAGCTACAAAAGTGGGCTTGCTACGAAACGTATAATGCAGATGGCACTTTCATCGGTACTAAAGGTTTTGAAAACGCGCAAATGCTTCACAAGCTTGCCCTCGGATGCGTGAACATTTCTAAAGATGCCGTGTGTTTCACTTATAAGGATTTGTGCAGGTGGTATAAATAACCATTGCGGCATCGCAGAAAGTGTCAAAAACATGCTTGGAAAATGTTCCGATTTGTCGTAATTTCTGAAACATAGGATAAGCTGCTGCATGCATATGTTTGACTGACTTCCTTGTGCGTTTTACATGCAGGACGAAATTAGCATTCTGGTAATTCCATAACCAGGTCACAATTGTGAGACATACTGTTGTGGAGGAACTCGTTGATTTTGCCTACCCATAAAACACCTAAATTTAATTGCACTGTGTGGGACAATATTGCCACGTGCGTGCTATGAGAAAGACGAAGACGACAGCGCAAAGGCTCATACGCGTTATACAGGAGCCAGAAAGAACAAAGAAGAAGAACTCGCTGGCGCGCGGTATTAAAAAGGACCGACCCGCTGTTATTCTCTCGATCTTGGCGTTACGACCTCTCTCTTGACGTCGCGACAATATCAACTGTTCAGTTGCACCTGCTTTTGGCTGTTACAAGTTTAGTGCTCTTTACCAATGTTTCGCTGCTGCGCTTATGTGTATTTTGTGGTTGAAATTGCTTTAATTTTAAAGGAGTACTGACACGATTTTGAGACATCGCAAAAGGGACATTTTTGGTTTCCTTGGTATGCAGTATCAACGATGTCCACACACCGGAGTCGGAGAACGCGTATCAAATATTTTAATTTGACTTTGAAGTTTTTGTCGCTGAGCATCTGCAAGCCAGCCACAGTGCAATGGACATTATCCTGATGAGTCAAGACAGTTCCCCCGAGTTTGCAAGTTCTGCATCCTGCATGCAGCCTATATCGTAGAAATCACTGTCAGGGTCACTGGACGACAATTAACTTATCGTTGTTTATGTGCACAACGGGCAGATGATGGATTTGCCGCAAGTACGTCGCGAGTTTCTGTATCCCCGTGACATCACACTGCTATGAAACCTCATCGAGAAGCCGCCCCCTCGATATCGAAACCAAAAGTGTCTTTTTAAGGTAGCGATAAATAAAATATATATGATGCATTCCCAGGCACCACAATACTCGTTTAGGTTTCTCGACACCAGTATTTTTATTCAGAGCATCAATCCGAAAATATTTAAAATTCATGTCAGTACTCCTTTAACATACCTTTTTTCCTCTCTGTACTCATAAGTAACCTCAACTCACTTGGTAAGAATCTTTAGCACATAAGCGACACAAGGACGAAAAGGGAGGGACAACGTCTGCACTAACTTTCAACGAAATGGTTTATTGCACACAAGGCACTAATAGACACAGTGGTGGTGCCCTTGCACTTCACCAAGATGCCATGCAGAGAGATATGTCTTTTTCTGTTTTATTTTGACAAAATATATGGCACACTATAATCACTTCGCGCGCGAACTACTACACATTCAATACAATCAATTCTTTATTCGAGAAGGATAGTTGCGGAGTGCTAACACAATTGGTACCCACTTTTACAATTTTTGCAGCTTCTATCATCAGTCTCGTTAGTTCAACTCTATTAGCTGACGAAACCTTTGTGTCCTGAAAGAAAGGTTCATACTCTCATGCCCTACACTGTGACGCCAGCCATCCATCGTTGCATTTGTTCACAAGATTACAGTGCTCTCTTAACCTATCATTCATGCAGTGGCCCATTTCCTGACATACCACTTACCACATGAAAGAGGTATCTGATAAACGACAGCTTCTCAGCATGTCCTATGTTGTTTTGTGCAAGCAATTGTCTTCTTTGGTGCTTGACTACTAATTCTGCAAATCGATTTCAGCTTGCATGGAGCTGAAAAACTACTTGTACATTAGCACGTGATGCCATCCTTTCCATAACTGTAGTTGGATAGCGTAACAACTCAACAGGACACACAGCACATGGGAAAGGTTCATACACAACGCGTCGCACAAACAGAAGTGTAAGTCGTAAAAGGCTTAAATTAGGAAGTACCACTCCATTGCTCTAGTTGGCTGTTCCAACAGTGATGTCGCTCAAAAAAGAATAGCTGATGTGCCATACTTGCACAAAATTTAGCATTACATAATAAGGTTGGTGTCACATACAAATGTGGAAATAGTTTTCCAGCTCTATGAAAGCTGAAATCAATTTGCAGAATTTGCAGTCAAGCACGGAAGAAAACTGCTTGTAAGAAAACGATATAGGGTGTGGTTTGCGGAATGTAGACAAGCTGTTGCTTATCTGATACCTCTTTTCTGCAGTAAGCAGTATGCTGGGCAAACAAGCAGCTGCATGAATGATAGGTTAAGCAGCATTGTAATGTGTGAACCTTTCTTGCAGAACACACAGGTTTTGTCAACCAACAGAGCTGAACTAACGAGATTTATAATACTATTAGCTGCAGGAATTGCAAAAATTGGGTACCAATCGTGTTAGCACTCTGTCCCTGTCCTTGTCGGATAAAGAATCTGCTTTCTTGATTGTGCAATAGTTCGTTAGTTAATTAGTGTTACGTACGTCTTGTAAAAATGAAGCGGAAAAATACAAATCTCTGTGCATGGCTTCTTGGTGCAGTGTGAGGGCACCAACACTGTATAAATGTTTGCCTCGTGTGCAATAAATGATTTTGTTTAAAGTTAGCGCATCTGTTGTGTCTCTCCATTTTTCTCCTCGTGTTGCTTATGTGCAAAAAATTCTTAGTGTGTTGCCAACTAGGCTGAATTTTTCCCTAAACCTCTGTCACCCTGTGCTGCATCGTCTGTTGTCTTTTGACCAAACTATAGCCTCTTGTTTTTTTTTTTTTTTGGTATGCAGGCGTATGTGCATGCTTGACTGAAACATTTTTTAAATTTAATATGCCTTTTGTGTGCAAGATGAAATTAGAATTCCAGATATTCCCAAAACCACAATATGATTGTCACACACAGTGCTGTGGAGGAGCTCGTTAATTTTGCCTACCCTAGATTCTTTAGCATATCTAGATTTACTTCATTAAGTGAGACAATCAGCTGTTCAACCGCCCCTGCTTTTGGCATTTACAAATGTTCGACAATTCGACAAAGTATTGCTGCTGTGCTTGTGCGTTTGCCAAGTCAGCCTTCCGATTTTTGTTGTGGTGATACATGCCTGCTCGATGGAGACACCTTGTACTTATTGTGCCTTTTGCGTGCAGGTTTTTGGACAAAGTCATCAATTCCATTGCTCTTCCTATGCCAAGTGGCCAGGATAATGGTTGAAATTGCTACAATAAAGGTTATGATCAACAACATTTGTTGTTGGAAGCGCAGTATAACGCATTCCATGCAACATTACTAATGAAAATGAGTCGACTTAAAATGCTTATGTTGTCTGGAGCGCAATGGATTAAGCGAGTGCCATGTCGGAATAAACAGCATTAACTCATTCTTTGGACAAAAGAACACCGATTTTGCTGATATGAAAAATTATTGTACACGGGGTGATGCTGGAGCTGTTTTGACAAGCGTACTTGTCGTCTTCGTGGCTGCAACTTTGAGACAAGTCTTGTCGAAATGTTGGCTCCAGTGACACCCTAGTCAAAGCGTTGTACCATGCCAGCATTTCACAATCAAAAGTTTTAGCTGTTCACTGTTAGCCTGTTACACCCCAGTGGCACAATGTCTTTCTTTATGCCTCAACATAACTTCTATCAAAAGTAATAACTAAAGGGAAGTCTGCATAATTGGCATCTGATTAATTTCTGGAGCTTCTCTAGCCAGCAAATTGAGAACTCTTTCTGTCTACTCTGTCCTTCTTTCCTATGTTAGAGCGCTGCAAAACCCTGCCAGTATGATAATACAAAAACGGCAGAAGTTCAGGGGAAGATGGAGGCTTGAAAAGGTGAAAAATTCTTGGACACGGAGTGTCGCTGGAGTCAGCGTTTCGACAAGCAGTCTTGTCTTCTTCAAGGGTAAAGATTGCTGCTGAATGAAAGAATTCGATGCAGAAACCACTATTCGACACCTTTATTTTAGCCAAATGGCACATAAGTGTTTTAAAATACAGCAAAATCCCCATATCTCCCGTGTAGCAAAGTTCTCTCGATTTCTTTTCATCGAAGTGAGTGGGTCGGCGGCAGTAAATGACGGGAGGCGCTCAAGGATAGCTTTCGGTTTCGGTTTTTGACTGCGCGAAGCGCCACCTGCTTCCTGCAACTGGTGTCATGGAGACTTCCTGTTTAACTTTTTGAAACTGCAAGCGATTGCAACCTTTCCTTGCACTGTTGTACTTGATATTGTGGAATATATATGCGCCTGTGTACGTTATGGTTATATTAGGCACCATCCGGGATATCAAGCATCGAAATCTGTGGTAGCCTCGATGCTCACCGGAGCCGAAGACTACCGCGGGTTCAGGCTTAGCGAGCCACAGGGCCGCGTCTACCGTCGCCTGCTTACGTTTAGCGCACCGCTCCGCACGCGCTCAGCTAGCAAAGGCGTTGAGCGCCGCGCAGCGTAAACACAGTGTTCGAGCTAACACACACACAAACACTTTATTTGCCTTCTGCGGCACCCCAACACACACAGTACAGCGTCCGCTCCCGGGGCGCGGGGAGCAAAGGGCCCCCGCAGGCGGACGGAATACTCCAAGGGGTTCCGCGAAGCACGTCGCAGCTCGCAATGGCGAGCTTTGACACGCCGCTCGGGAAAAGGTCCCTCGCGGCTATGCTGCGCACTCTCGCGATGACCGCTGGGCCTGGTCGCGGGAGTTAGGGCAATCTCCGTACGCGCGGGCCTCCGGCAAGTGCGACTCGGCGTGGTACGACCACGCACGAGCACTAGGCACCGCTCTCTGGCTTAGCGTACGAACCGGAGCTAACACTGAGGTAAACACGCCTGCAAGGATGCCGAGGCACCCAGGCAGGCTACAGTCCAGCGATTCCCAAAGGGGACGTTGGACCGGAAAGAAATACGTGCTTACCCAGCGGCGTCCGAGGAGAGAGAGAGTTCGTCCCGGCCTGCCCGCGCGTCAGTCGCCGAATTTCGCGGCTCTCCGACCGCGCGCAGCGCCACCACGAGTGTCGGCGCGTAGCGCAAAATGGCGCCACTTGCCGTCGCGGGAGAACGGGAGAGGGAAAGGATTTGAAATGCCCGCGCAGTGGCTTCGGGCGCGCCTCGGATCCCCACAAATCTGATGTGCGACACTTGCGCTTTGCCACTAGAAGGTAAGCAAAACACCACTGCATGCTGCACGACGTTCCTGCTGTCTGCATAGTGAAGCAATATGTATCGTCTTTACGGCGACCGCTGTCCTTGCATCTTGGCACGACGTAGGCGGGATCGACTCCTCCCATGTTTATCGCAGAAGAAAGTGAGCCGCGCCAATACGGACACTAGAGAACCAGACATCGTGTCTTCTCGTGTGTCGGCTTTTGACGCTTTTCGTCCCATTAAAGACTGATTCCTACCTCTAGAAACTTTCTGTCGTTCTTTGTGTTTATATTCTGCCCTTTTCACCGGACTTTGAAACGAGGTCGCATTCGTTCCTCAGCTGACGCAACGTGCAGAATGTTGCCTTTGCCTTGTTCGCAAAAGAACATAGTCAATACCACGCCATCGAAGGGGCCCGTGAAGGCATAAAATCCGTCAAAAAGAAATTGACATGCTTCCTGAAGTCTGAAAGGGCTAGGTTATTTTCTGCATCGCAAGAAGCCAGTCACGTGTTTGGCGCTACAGGGGACCCTCCACGGGCTGCTGCGGCTACTATCCCAGCCTTTAAATCCGTTCCACTCCTAGCGCGAGTGCGCCGGTACAGATGTGGCAGACTGTCTACGATGCTTACATTGAATGCTGCAAGCTGCGTACATTGAAATTGTTTTATTTTTACACGTACATAAAATACGATTCGTGCATGCAAACAAACAAGGCGTTAAATAGGGCGGCATGGCTCATCTATTTACAACATCACCACATTGGGAACCAATCGCACTGTTTGCATGAATGGCATTCACCGCCAAGCGAAGGTGACCGAAGACATAGGTGTAAGTGCAGTCTTCATATATTAAACTATTTAAAGCCTACTAAGTGACGTGGTTTAGACAACCTGTTACCAGGACCTACGAGGGGCGTTCAATAAAGATTTCCCCTGACCCACTTCCTGTGGACGGAAAGCAACGAAACTTTGCAGATTTATTAGTCCTTCTCTACATAGGTGACACCCCGGGACACACACTTCTCCCATCTTTTTATGCAACTATAAACACCTCACTTGTAGAAGTCGACAGGTTGCTCCAAAAGCCATGTTGTAACTTCAGGAATCAGAGTCTCATCATCTGGAAAATGCTTGCCCTTCAAATATGACTTCAATGTTGGAACGAGGTGGAAGTCCGATGGTGCGAGGGGTCGGGTGAATAAGGGGAATGCGGTAGAATTTCAAAGCCGCAGGAGCGTGCTTCCGTCTGGGCATCATGTGAGTTGTGAACTGGGATATTGTTTCGCAGAAGGCGGACGCCTTTGGTGAGCATGCCACGTCTCTTGTTTTGATGGTCTCTCGCAATTTCCGCAGCAGTGAAGCATTGTATGCCCCAGTAATCGTGGCAACCCTTGCTAGAAATCCATCAAGACTACTCCGTGCTGGTCCCAAAAGACTGTGAGCATGACCTTACCCGTCGAAGGCTGGGTGCGTGCTTTCTTTGGAGGCGGTGAGTCCAAGTGCTTCCATTGCATCGACTGGACTTTAGTCTCCGGATCATAGTGATGGACCCAGCATTCATCCTGTGTAATTAGTCTGTTGAAAAAGGTCCTGCTGGTTTCCATGGCCATGGTCAAAAGAGCCTGGGAGCAGACTCGTACCTGCTTTTGGAAAGGTGTGAGCAGCCGGCGAACCCAGTGATCGGATACCTTACGCATATGAAGATGGCCCTGAATGATTTTTTCCATGGACCCCACACTAATCTCGACGTGTTGGGCTAGGTCTCGAACGCTAATGCGGCGATTTTCCAAAATGGCGGCCTTCACTTTCTGGATGTGTGTTCATTGACAGCGTAGTGGGGTCGCCCTGCAATAGGAGCCGCTTCCAACAGAAATCAGACCATATTTGAATTGGCGATGCCAGTTATTCACGACATCATATGATGGGGAATCCTCCCCATAACCTCTTTTATCTCATCGAACGTCTCCCTTGGAGTGCGGCCTTTCAAGTACGGGAACTTGACTGCTGCTCTGTATTCCACTGCATCCATTATCACACCTCACACACCACTTCAGCACCTCTAAAAGAAAGACCGTTACGAGTTTAGAGTTTGCAAATTGGCACGTGACCTACAGTGACTTATGTCATTACACATGCGCAGTTTCAGCATCCTGCAATGAATGGAAGTTAGTCAGGGGAAATCTTTATTGAACGCCCCTCGTACCAACATTGTGCATTTGTACAGAGCTGTTTATGCTTTCAGCGTGCCTTTAACTTGAGGCATTTAAAATTATTTCCTTATCTTATTATCTACTCCATCTATCTTCTAGCTGCCCTTATCCGGGTGCCCTCATGGCACTTCCGCAAATGGTATTGGGCGTAAGGCATACCACTGGAAGAGCAGACGCCACCTTTGGTGCAACGTGCTAGGCAGGCTCATGTGGTCATAGTGCTGCTTAGTCTGCTTTGGGAGCACCCGAGCGAGCTGAAAACAAAACTTTAGAATGCCACCTGCGCTGTAATTCTGAGTGACTGGGGAGGTTTTCCTGCTGTTGCTGTGCGCTCGACAACACTTGGAAGGAATCACTACATTATGTAGCCACTGTCTTTGAAGGAGCTTTGTATGGTAGGCCAGTGCTCAATGCAGGGTGTACGCTATGGAGCCTGCTGCCAGCTTTCACGTGTCCGCAGGGTAAGAAGGTGCATGAATCTGCGAATGCAGAACTTAGAAATTGTAAACAGCTATTGGCTAGCACTTCCGCAAGGAAGATTTCTGCTTTGACGTGGGGCTGCGATAATCGGTGAGTAGCAGGAAGCACTCACCGAGACTCGCCTGTGAACGCTGCCCAGCTAATGATGCTTTCCTTCCTCAAGGTGGCCCATATGTTTCTTACCTCCATATCGCCCCCAAAATTAGGTTGATGCACTCAAGCTAATTTCAATGAAGTTGACCTGTCCCAAATCCATTTGTTTCTACAAAGCCATATGTATTCTTGTTGGAAAAGTGCCACACCTTTTGCGTTATAGACACAATATTGGCACCGAATTGCTGGAAAACTTGCCACAGACTTTTGCACGTTAAAAATTACCCTGCTTGTAGCTGCAAGCTCGTTGCTGCAGTACTTCTCAGTTTCTGCGATTCCTAGCCCATGCATGTCTTGTCTGCCGGCGTTGTTTGGAGAACTAGTCCACGAACGTTGCTATGTGTATAGTTGTCACCTCCACGTTGCACAATACCACATGTTTTGCCTCGTAGACTGCTTCTTGCTTCTAACAGCATTGCGTAGTCTGCATCTTAAGCTTTAGGCGTATGAAAGCTCTGATGCTATAGGAGGTATCACATGAATGTCATGAGCCAAAGAAACACTAGGGCGGGCAACGTGCATAGCCGTGGTCGTCCACGTTGGTCCTCATTTTAGGACTGTACAACCAAGGTTGTTGGCCGGCGTATTGTGTTCGATATTTTTTTCTCGTGACATCAGACTTGTACCCCATCGTCGCTGTACGACTACGGCCTACAATGACCACAGGTAGGCACTTGATAAGCGCCGCCTGGCAGGCCGAGCTCAATGCGCTCGGTGCAGGCTTCAGTTGTGGCTCATGTTGCACTTAACTGCGTTGAATGCTCAGTGCATGGCCTCCTGTAGATATAATGGAAAGGGAGCAATAGGATCATTTTAAAAAAAGAATGCTCTTGTTTGTTTTAGTGCCATACAAAGATGTTTTGAATTATGAAAAAGAGCAGCTGGAAATTGCTCACTGACGAGACTGATAACTGTAGATACGACACCACTTGATTAATAATAATTATAAGAAAAAAAAAGGCTCTTCCCGACAGCACGCACAAGTCACCATAGATGTCAATTTGCCTAAAGTTTAAATTATCTTTGAAAAGCCTTGACAACATCCACGCACTGACAGTTTATTGTGTATGCAGTTAAACAATATGCTGCGTACTTGCAATCGCCAACTTGATGCTTCATTCTTGTATCTGCCATTTAGTTAGTTTCAACATTAGCTTGAACAAATGTCATATGTGGGTCATTTCTCGAGGGATTTGACAGCAGGACTCGAGAGATCTCCATAATGACTGAAATCTGGACCTTGATTCTGAAATATACAGCTTTTGTTCCATGGTTATGTTTCACCGCACTGCAACCTCACATGGGGGTGCCACATGAAAAAAATGCTTAAAACCAGTCGCGTCTCTGTAGCTCATAAACATACTTATTAGAGTCTTTTAGCAGTTACGGAAATATAGTACGCAAATACGGTGAGGCTGTATGGTAGCGCTCCTCCTTTCCCGCTCGTGCTTTTGCCGGTGAAGGCAACCCAACACCACAAAAGCTTTCTCAAAAGTTACTGTGCGGTTGTCACGCATCATTGTTGCCTGTCAGCCTACACATTGTTAACGAGGAACCTGTCGTTTGAGGATGCACAGTTTCCTGAACTGTCACCTGAACTGGGAGCGGCTTAAGCACAACGAGCAGGAAAGGAGGAGCGCTACCGTACTGCCTTGCCGTATTTGTGTACCATATTTCCGTAGCTTGCTAAAAGACTATTAAGAAAAAAAGTGCGGGACAAAGACAGTCATTCGTGGGTATGCCGCTACGAAAGGTCCAGCCCGCGTGTTTGAGACCCCTGGTCTATATCATCCCAGGAACATGGAAACTAGACACTGGAAGTTTTATAAGACATCTTGTGTGGGTTAGACAAGAGAAAGACATACCATTTATAGTTGGTGATTTTACTGTAGCAAATGTGCTGCAATGACCACCATGCTGCAGCCACACCGTGTAGATCGTGAATAAATGTTTTAATCAACGGTTGTCTAACAACAGTTGGCATGGCAGCGTTGACTGTCCGTTTTATAACAATGTAATAAAATTTACCATATGTACTCCTACGGCTCAGCAAGCTAGAGTTTAGCCAGTATTTTTGTATACAATTTGTGTACACACCATTTCTGCAATGCCTGCACGACTGGTGAGGTTTCACAACTGACTAAATGCTTTCTCATGATTTGTGAAGGTTATATATAGGGGTTGGTTATATTCCATGCATTTATCCATAACATCAAGTAACATCAACAGTGCTAATAGGTCTATTGTTGAGTAGCCTGTATAAATCCTGCTTACTCATTTGGTTGATTGGATTCTTAGGTGGTCCTAATTCTATTAGCTATTACTTTTGCAAATGCCTTGTTAGCAGTTATGAGTAAGCTGATCGGCTTCTAATTTTTCAATTTCTTGATGCCCCTTTTCATCGAACATTTATTTTGCAAAGCATGATTACACAAAAAGGGACATACAGAAAAGGGTCCCTCGGTTATGAGACCGTACCATGACCCCCTGCACATGATTATTGGATACAAATTACAAATGGTACATAAGTTAACTGTACCGAAAACAAGAAAAAATACATTAATACAAGACATTGATAAACAAAGCCTATAAGTACATAAAACTGTATAGTAATGTCATACATAATTAATTAGGGCAATGTTCACATTCTTCAATCAGATTTCAGTAGCTCACAGTAAAGAGGCATGGCATATACAAAGTGCCAGTTTTTCAAGAACAGTGTCCCCCGTCTTTAAACAGATCTGCTGCTACCTGGCTGTTATCGCAGAGCAATGCTATTACTTTTTTAATGCTTTTCCCCTCGCCTAGCCGTCTGGCACTGCTGAAAAATTCCTGGGCTGCATTTTTTGGACCAGTGGCAGATGGCGGCAAAGGGCACAAGAAAACTATAGCATCACTATACAGCAACACCCCCTGATCATAACCGCTGCTTTGGCCCTCTAAGGCTTTCTTCCTTCATGTTAAAGCTGCTTTAGACACAAAAAAAAAGAAGAGCAAACCACAAGAGAAGATGACTGGACAGGGTGCCACTCACAGTGCTTTAATTCCCAGAAACCACACGCACACATGTACCATCAATTCGCGCCTGCGCAACAAACATCCATTTAAACATCAGGGTAATACAATAACACACACTCAATAAACTGTTTCTCAGTCTTATATAAAACTACTTATGTGCACTAACCACACAAATTCTTGCTTTCTTATGTAAAAAGCTTCCATTAATTCTCTTGCTTTTGTGTCTTTGCTCTGGCAGATCTTCTCTAGGGTGTGTTTTTTGTGCATGAAGCGGTTTTAGATGAACAGATTACCAATCTTCTAACAAGAAGTTTTCGTTCCTTCACCTGCCATTGTGGTGAGATTCGTCTGGACTACTACTACCACTATTATAATCCATTGTTGTCCTGGCTGATCTCTGCAGAAAATCATAGCTGCTTTGACAACCTATACATATTGGTAGTGAAAGTGCGTTGCCTTTGCTCTTATTGCATACACCTGGATTTTGCCTGTGCCCAATTTTCTCTTCACTGCTTTAGGCTTCTTCTGTTCTTTAGAGCATGTTCAATTCTCTCCATATGCACCTTCTATGTTGGCTACCTTACTCTTGTTTACTGTTTTCGGGTTGGCGCTTTCATGCTTCGGTGTTTCTTCTAAAGCGGCAGTAAACAACCTTGCGGTCCAAATTTCTGATGGAGAGATAAATACGCACTTGTCGATGTGAACATGTGCTGCAAGGAATTTTGCGAATAGTGCTGTAATAAGGAAGTCTCTCTACGTGAAAGTGCCCGTTAAGCTTTGGACATTGCTTGCAGATCGCATATATCGATGCACGAGAATCCAATATCTTCCTTGTTGTACATCGCGCTAAATATCTTTGAACATAGCCATTTCCATTTTGAAGT